>NW_026899863.1:0-124413 GCF_033153095.1 Gastrolobium bilobum
AGTAAAACAAACTCATAGAAATTTTGGGATTTATTTGAAGAAAGGGGTTTGAAATGAAATTGATTGCCTTTGAAGTCTTTGGGAAAGATCTTCGCAGGTACTTTGGTTGGCTTATTATCCCAGTAGGCTGGTTCCATCTGAATAACTTCTAGGAAATTGTTTTTTGGGATATATGGTGTTTGAGCTTTTGATTTTTGGGTATGGGTTGAATTTCTAGGGCCCTGTTTGGACGGTTAGAAATCTGCTTATTTTTTAAGTTATCAATCAAAACAGAAAGACTTTCTTCCTGTTCATCTTCAGAGGCTATTTCAGCCCAGGTTTTCTTTGGTAGATGAGTCAAACCTTGGTCTTGGAAGGCTTGAAGGGTTTGGATTGGCATAGCATAATCTGCTTTGGTTTGTTTAGAAGAGGAAGTATCCTCAACTCTTTGGGTGGATGACCCAGTTTGGGGTTGGGTTGATGACCCAGATTGTTCTTGGGTTGGAGACCCAGACTTTTCTGATTTTTTAGCTAACCCAGCAAGGATTAGCTTTCCTTTCCTCTCTTTAGAAGAGGTTGATTTTACCGATTTCGGCATTTCAGGACACTGTTTACCTTCCCTGCAGAAATTCACGAGTGAGATAATCAGGGAGAGAGTTTGAGGTGCCTTTGAGATATTCAATTTCAAAATCAAAAACACTTAAGATTGCTTGCCATCTAGCAAAAATTTGTTTAGATGCTAAATTCTTTACATCTTTTTGTAAAATGTCCTTTGCAGATTTGCAATCAACACGGATTAAAAACTTTTGATTTAGTAAATCAGATTGAAATTTTGAAATGCATAAAACAATTGCTAAAACTTCTTTTTTGACAGTGGAATATTTTTGTTGTGCTGAATTCCAATGCTTTGAAGTGTATGCAATGATATGTTCTTTGTCTGAGACTCTCTGTTTAAGAATGCCACCATAACCTATGTCTGAGGCATCAGTTTCAACAATTTTGAAAGCCTGAGGATTGGGAAGATAAAGACAAGGAAGTTCCTTTACCTTAGCTTTGACCTGTTTGACTACGTCAGTATGAACATCAGTCCAGGGAGGAGGGTCTTTCTTAAGACGATTATGGAGAGGCTTGATTAGATTATTAAGCTGAGGAAAGAAGTCAGCTACATAATTTAAACAACCAAGAAATCTTTGTAATTGAGTTTTATCAATAATTTGATTGGGAAATTTGTCAGCAAATTCAATAGCTCTACAAATTGGAGTAATAGTCCCTTGATAAATAGTATGACCGAGGAACCTGATTTTTGTTTGAAAAAGATTGATCTTTGATTTAGAAAGAGCTAAACCACTTTTCTTAATTACATCTACAAAAATATGAAGATGTTTAAAGTGTTGATCAATAGATTGAGAAAAGACAAGAACATCATCAATGTAGACGATAGTGAAAGTTGAGTATGGATTGAAGATATCATTCATGATTCTCTGAAATTCAGAGGGAGCATTCTTCAGTCCAAAAGGCATTACCTTCCATTCGTATTGACCAAACGGAACAGTAAAAGCTGTCTTGTAACATTCATTGTCATTGAGCTGGATTTGCCAAAACCCAGATTTCATGTCAAATTTAGAAAAGATTTTTGCTGAATACAAACGATTGAGAAGATCTTTTTTATTTGGAATCGGATACCGAATCCATTGAAGAGCTTGATTAAGAGGTTTGTAATTGGTAACTAAACGTGGAGTTCCACGCTCAATCTCAGATTGCTTATTGACATAGAAGGCAGAACAAGACCAAGGACTCTTGCTCTTCCTGATGAGACCTTTAGCAAGGAGATCAGCAATTTCTTTTTGACAAAAGGCAAGAAGTTCACCACTCATTTGAATTGGACGAGCTTTGGTTGGGATTTGCCTTTCATTAAAATCCTTTTCATAGGGAAGATCTACGATATGTTTTTTCCTTTGCCAAAAAGCATTCGGAAGATCAGAACAGATTGTATTTTGGATTTGTTCAAGCAAAACTTTGATCTTTTGTTGAACTTCAGGCTGCTTTAACTGATTTTCAATATTCTTAAAAGAAATTTCTTCTTTAAGGAAATTGATTTGTTTTTGTTTGTAATGGATAAAATTCAAATCTCTTATGATGGGTTTCTTAAGAAATTTAAAAACAATTGGTTTGTCCAAATGATAAGTAATTATACCTTCATCTGTGATAGTTAGAGGGAAAATAGATTTGATGAACGGAGTTCCAAGAATAACTCCATTTTTGAGGTTTTTAACAAGGAGAAACGGTGTTTCAACTTTTAAATTATCATTTTCAATGATTGCTTTCGGAAGTTTATAATTAACCTGAAGTTTTGAACCACTAGCAGTACTAAGCCGTTCAGAAGTCTTTTCAAAATATTTAGTAGGAATTAGACCTTCTTGAATGCAGTTTGAATCTGCCCCTGTGTCAAACAGAGCTTCAATTTCAAGGTCAAAATTACCTACATTGAGTTTGATTGGGATATAGAATTTTTGAATTGTTAATTGATTAATTAATCCTAAAAATTCTTCGTCTTTAAGATTTTTATCTTCATCTGGTTTAGACAGAGTATTTTCCATACTCGTTCCCGTTGATTCTTCATTTTGTAATTGAAGAAGGATGTTCTGATGAGTTTGTTGTTGTTCTTTGATTTGTTTAACTTCAGTTTTGAGAATATTGATCTCATACTGAAGATCTTGGACAGTTATAGGTTTGACAGTAATACTCTTTTCTAGTTTTTTAAGGGTATCTTTAAGATTAAACTTATTAGGAACCAACAACTCTTTAGATTTAGAAGAACTGGTTTCCAAGGATAATTTTAATTTTGCTAAGTAAGCTTTCTTTTCATGGGGATCACTGATTGAATCTATGACCTCGAACAAAAGATCTTGTTCTTTAGTCAAGACATTAATTTCTTGCGAGGATTGTGAGTCCTCACTAGAGGATAGATCATCTTCATGAATTTGGTTTAAATCTTCTGAGGATTCTTTTCCAGACTCTTCATCCGAGGATTGGATTAGAAGATTATTGATTTGTTCTTCAATAGAAAGATCAAGGTTTAGGTTATTTAGTTTTTTCTTAAGCCTACAATATTTACTAATATGTCCAGGTTTATCACAGCTGTAGCAAATAGTT
Organism: Gastrolobium bilobum; assembly: GCF_033153095.1. Taxonomy (NCBI): domain Eukaryota; kingdom Viridiplantae; phylum Streptophyta; class Magnoliopsida; order Fabales; family Fabaceae; genus Gastrolobium; species Gastrolobium bilobum. The sequence continues at coordinate 3,133 of NW_026899863.1, forward strand.
GGCTTAATTGGTTTGGATGTATTTTGTGATTTATTTGTTTCAGTATTTGGCTTAGGATTTTCATTTTTAAACCTTTTATTGTAATTGGGTTTCTTACGAAAATTCCTAAAAGTTTTAACCTGTTTTTGTTCCTGTTTTTTATGTTTTTTAGGTTTTGTAGTACAAGACAGACCAAATTGTTCACAAAATGATCCTAGATCTTTACGATTTTGAGTTTTTTCTTTTGCAAGTTGACGTTGGATTTTATCATCTTGACAGATTTTTAAAGCTACCTTTTGGATATAAGCAACTAATTGTCCATAACTTAATTGCTCATAAGGGATATCTCCAGTTAGAGATTGATGACGAATTTTATCCCTAACTTTGTCTCCTAAAGATTTTGGAAGACCAGCTAAGAATTTTTCTTTCCAGAAAGGTTGTTGACTATCATCACGAGTGTAAACCCTAGTTAGGAAGGTCTCTTTATACCAGCGAAAGTCACCTAAGGTTCTACATTTAAGATTGGATAGGAGTTCAGCAGAACGATCTTTCCATAAGGATGGATCACCAATGAAATGTTGGATAATGGTGAAGATTAATTGATTAACAGCATCTGGAATAGTTTTTCCATCAGAGACTATAGGAATGCCATCAGGATCAACTTTAATGGCATTAAGAACAGAATTTTTTTCATCTTCAGAAAGATAATTATCCCACCAACCTTTGAGTTGGCCAGAGAAGCCAGAGACAATAATATTGACTATAATTGCTTCAGAACAATTATGAGAAGTTTGATAGGCAGTTGCAACCATAGTCATATGGTGCATTATATTGAGTATGTTATACTCTGATTGACCATCTATGTTCCATTCATAGACGTTGTTACCATTAAAACTTTTGAAACTTGTATTCTTTTCTTCAAGTAGAAGATCAGGAGCAGTTGCTTTTTGGTAATAAAGTTTGGAAGGGTTTCTCCAATTATTAATACCAGTTATAGGATTAATTTTAATTTCAGATTTGTTATCTGACTCAGGAGATTCATCATAATGATTCAGAGTATTGATAGTTTTTGACCGAGTGTTATGTTTATGAGACTGTTGAGTCTCTTGATCAGAATGTTGTGGGGTATCAGGAATGGTTAATGTACTTAACTTCTCATCAATTTTTTTAAGAAATTCATCCTGAGACTGAGATTGAGCAGGTTTTAACTTTGCAAACTCTTTTCTAAGTTGATCATTCATTTTGAAAGGTTTGAACAAAGGTTTTTCTAAGTTTTTAGAAGAAGATGCAGAGGATGAAGGTTCAATAGTTTTGATAAGTTTTTCACCCAAAACTTGAAGATATTTGTTGGTGTAATTAGATTGCTCAATAAGATTTTTAAAATCCATTGGAGAGACTTGTTCATTTTCATCTTTTAATTTAAAAGGTGAAGCAAGAACAGACCTACTTTTGTTATCACAAACTTTTGGGAGATAGGATATATATATATATATATATATATATATATATATATATATATATATATATAAAATTCTCACTATAAGAAAAAAGGGAGAAGTGACAACGATCCATAATAGGAGATAAAAGAAAGGCAAAATCAATTACAACTATGTACTAAGGGTAGTGCATAGTTGTAATTTTAGAAGTTACTTTTTTAAAAATAATTGTCGACTAATATGGCGGAGAGAAAAAAATAACTTTAATATTATAATTATATTATTAATTCCATAAAAGAAATTTTTTTGTAGCAACATGAGAAGTTAAGCAACCTAAAAAAAATGACTACTTCACCATTAGCATGTTTTATAATAATTAAATAAATTTTTATAAAAACATTACTGTTTAACTATAATAATAATAATAATTCACTAAGTAATTAAAATCAAAAGAATAGTAATATATACTTAAGCGATGCATAGGTCAAAATATTAATTAATTATACAACTAACAGTAAATAAAAAACGTCACAATTAATACTAATTAATTATGGTAGATAAAGGTTGCATCCACGTTACTAGCTGTACAAGTTTGAATTATCAACTTAGACTATGTCAAGTCAATAGTAAAAAAAAAAAAAAAGACTAAGTGAAGTCATCCTTACCAAAAACACAAAAGACAAACAAGTCAATAGTGATTTTTCTTTTTTTTAAAAAAAAATTGATGGTAGTAAGCCAAAATTAAGAAATATATACTTTTTTAGTTGACGGTAGTAAATATTTTTTCATAATTAGTTGCAGTCAACTTTTAATGAATTAACAAGGAATTGGGTACTGTCAGTGAATTGCACCAGTAGGAAAACAAAGGTTGAAAGTTGAAACGTTCAAAATATTAAAGTACTTAAAAAAAAATTATTTTTTATAAGTTATATGTAGTAAATTCAGTACGATGTCATTTTGAGACGAAAATCATGGTATTTTTATAATTTTAATTTATTTTAGGATTATTATAGTCTTTATAATTATAATTTTCTAATTTTTCAATTCCAAAACGATATCATTTTAGAAGTAAATGCAGATAACTTATCTACATTAACTGTAAAAATATTTTTCTGTAAAAAAAACTTGTATAAATTATGTGAAAAGGATTCTTTTATCAAAATTAACTTATAAGTAAGGAATTCTTAACTCTTTTAAAGGTATTATACTATTTTTTTAAAATATTACATATGATCTTATATTTATATATGCCATTAGATTTAATATAAAATATTATTAAATTAGATTTGAACTATTGTTAAACAGCCAGAAAAGTATTACTTTCCGAATATATACAATATGTTTCTTCTTGTATGGATAAATGATCATCACTACTTTAACTTATTTAAAAATTATTTTGTAGAGAAAAATATTTATCCTTTAGAGTACAGTCATTTAATCAAAATTATTTTTTATTTAATATTTAAATTTAAAAAATATTGTTCATTTTTTTTCACCATAATTTCTATTTCTTTCATTGTAAAATATATTAATTTTAACTAAAATGACATAATTTTATGTCCTTTAAAAGGACAAACACTTATATAACAAAGTAAATTTATTTAGGAATTCTTTTGACTTCCTGAGCATCTGTTTTATTTCTTTTGATAATTTTTTTTAACTAGTTAGTATTTTGCATATTAATTGCGTGAATATTTTTAAATTCAGGAAAATTTCAAAAATAATTAAAATATAAAATATTGAAATTTGTAAGAAAGACCTATATAATAAATTTAAGTAAAATTTTAGAAATTATATTAAAAGAAAATATTTTAAAAATTATAAAAAATGAATAATTAGTTAAAAAAACTGAACTTTTTAAAATTTTTTAAAAGGAGAGAATAATATATGTCATTTAAAAAAAAATCTAATGTGTATGTTGGAGAATAATATAAACCATTAAAAATACCCTCACCCAATACCTTAAGGTTTTTTTTTTTTGATAACAATACCTTAAGGTTTTAGATTGAAGTACATGATATCAGAGTTTAAGTGACCACATCACGAGTTCAATTCTTACCGCCCCTACTTTCGAGTGGAATTAAAATAAGCACAGGATAAAACCAAAAACATTAGGCCTAAGCAATATTCACACTTCAAGCTCAAATGACTCTTGCGTGAGAAGGTGTGTTGGAGAATAATATAAATCATTAAAAATATTCTTACCTATTATCTTAAAATTTTGAGTTGAATTGATTTTTTATAGAAATGGATAACTTTATCTTATATTTATTAATAGAATGATAAAAGTTTAGATAGAGTTAAAGGCGATATTCCATTAAAATTAGAATAGACCCCTAACCTCTTTAAAAATTAATTTGTGAGAGGAAAGATATCTTACATTTATTAATAGACTTACTATTTGCCTGCAAAAGTTGACAAATTCAATCTGACTTTGCTTTCTCCATCGATTTCTTTGTCAGTTTTTCAACCAAGTAGATTAAAGAACTAATCAAGAGTATTCCAAAACCAACGCTCCTAACAAACCATTACCGTTTTCTGTACTAGGGAATGATTTGGTGGTTGAGGTGATAGTTTTTGACGATGATACTTCCCCAGAAAGCGTCTTTCAAACGAAGAGCATGATTAATGGCCTTTATATTTTTACGGTCAATTCGACTTTATCGCATTAGTCTAATAATTAATGAAATGATAATTTTTTTTAAAAAAAAAACATACTTTATGACTTGTCCACTAAATATTATAGACACGTTTCAATTAGAGATATGTAAAATAATCAAAAAATTGAACCGAACCCAATTGAACCGCCTTTAAAATAATTGGTTTTTAAAAATCAATTCATGAACCGAACCGATTTTTAAAGAACCAGTTCACGAACCGAACTGGTTTTTTAGAACCAGTTTAAGAACCGAATCATTTTGAACCGAACCGAACTGTTTTCGAACCGAACCGAACCATTTTCAAACCGAACCAAATTGATTTTTATAACTTATTTTTTAAATTTTTAATTTCTTTTCTTTTCAAAATAGGGTCGACCCGAACTGGTTCCGAACTAGTTTCAAACCGGACCGAATCGTTTCCAACCGGACCGAACCACTTCCGAACCGAACCAGTTTTGAACCGAACTAAACCACTGAACCATTTAAATCAATTCGGTTCGATTTTTCAAAAAATCTTATTCGATTCGATCTATGCACGTCCCTACGTTTAATCATTGTACAAATTTTTTTTTGGGTACACTAATCATTGTACAATTAACTAGTACATGGTGCATTTATACTTTCATGGTCATAACAAATAGAAACAACACAACAGTTAGTATAATTTAAATGAAAAAAAAAATATTAAAGAATAGTGACAGCTATTGATCCATTTTTAACATCTTGCGTGCTGCATGTGTTTTTTGTTGTTGGGTAAACTGAGTGCTACATGTTTGGACACGAAGCATGTGACTTATATGCATCGATTAATGCCATTTGGTACAATTAACAGAAGATCAGAGAGAGGACAAATTGTTGGTAGTTGACTGAAATCATGCTCTTTGTTGTGAATTTAATTTATTTCAAAATAAAATTTTCTATTAATCGTTTGATCAAAAAGATTTAAAAATATATATATGTAAACATAAACTGATATTAAACATGTTCATGTGAACTGTTTGGAAATGAGCTTACATCTGTTTTCCTTCACATGATGAAGTATCACATTGTAACAAACAATAATAGCTCTACAGAAGAGTCACCATGAATATCTCAAACAAAGGTTGAGAGAGGGGAAATGGTAAAAGGACACAAATAATAAATGCAAAATATTCCCTCAATGATGAAGACGAGGTATTTATAGATGAAAAAATATGGGCCATAATCGTTTTATTGGATGGACATCACAGTTATGTGTGAGGCTAACACACCTAGAAGTGAGAATTTCTTTATTATAAAAGAACGAGTTGGTCCATCCACTAGGATTAGCCTAGTGGTGTGGGGTATGTGTGTTAGGTGTTTGTAGTATAGTGGTGTGTGTTCAATTCTTATGTAATGCAAAAAAAAAAAGAACGAGTTGGTCCAAAACATTACGAGTTGATTAATTAAGGGTCCAAAAATAAGAGAAATTTTATCTCCTACACATAAAGTCCGCCAACAGCAATTACAAGCAGCCCCGTTTGTTTCAGCCACATAAACCAAACATTTAGGACGTGTTTGAATATGTTTTTGTTTTTTTGTTTTTAAAAACTATTTTGAGAATAAATTTTGAAAATTGATTTCGAGAGTAAAAAAATAATAAAACTTGTTTGAATATAGTTGGTTTTAAAGTTATAACAGTGTTGTAGTTATTTACAAAAATGCCATTAATGAATCCTCATATTTATAATATTGTCACCGAAAAATAATTTAAAATTAAAATAAAAATCAATTTAATTATAAAAATACCATTAATGAATCCTTGTATTTACAAAAATGCCACCACAAAAACAAGAAGAAAAAACCCACTTTTGAAAACATCTCTTATTTGTTTTGCTATTTTGATTTTTAAAACAAAAACGCAGAGGCTGATTTGAAAATAGATAACATGAAAAAACTTTTTCCAAACAACTTTTTTTGTTTTATTATTTTTAAAATTTAAAAACTATTTTGGAGAACATAAATCAAACAGATTTTTGTTTTTAATCCACTGTTTCACCCAATCATTTAACTATAATATTAAAAGGAATGTTATATTTATAAATTTTTTATTCACAAACTACACTAAGTATAACCAGTTATACTTCAATCAATCAAGAGTGTATGACCGGTCATACTCAGTGTAATTTGTAAAAAAAATTTGTAAACAGATCTTTCCCCTAATATTAATATAAGGTACGCGTGTGTGTATATATATATGAGAAAAATAAATCTTATGTTGTAGGAAAATCCTAATCTCATATCATAGATACATCAAGTGTGAGACCCAATTATTTGAAAAAATATAAAACAAAAAAAAGAGTGACACATCTTTTTATGATACGTGTATAAAAGGTTTGTTTTATCATGACCTGAGAAAAATAAACCCCTATATATATGTATATATCCATCAACATTCAAGCACAACCAACAACACTAAAACTAGAGGAAAGAAAAAAGGATATACCGCCAAAGGAAGTCTGTCCAAATGGAAGAGGGAAAATTAGGAAGAGTTTGTGTAACTGGAGGTACAGGGTTTATTGGTTCATGGATCATCAAGAGACTCCTTGAAGATGGTTACACTGTTAATACCACTGTTAGATCTGATCCAGGTAACCCTTTTGATTTTAACATTTTCTTAAAATAATAAAAATAAATTATAGTTTCCATATGTAATTGAAAACAATCACATGTTAAGTATATTTTAGTTGTTGTTGTTGTTATTATTATTATTATTATGATATGATATTCATGTTATAATCATGACTATGTAACCAAAATTGTGCAATAATATTTTTATGAATATTTAGCAGAACGCAAGAAAGATGTTAGCTACCTCACAAATCTTCCAGGTGCATCCCAAAAGCTACAGTTTTTCAACGCTGATCTTAGCAACCCAGAAAGTTTCAGTGCAGCAATTGAAGGGTGCATTGGGATATTCCACACTGCTACTCCAATTGATTTTGAAGAAAACGAACCTGAGGAAATAGTGACGAAAAGAACCATTGATGGGGCATTAGGCATTCTAAAAGCATGCCTAAACTCAAAGACAGTGAAGAGAGTTGTTTACACTTCTAGTGCCTCTGCTGTTTGCTGGCAGAGCAAAGAAGAAGAAGTGATGGATGAGAGTTATTGGAGTGATGTGAACATTCTTAGAGCTTTGAAGCCATTTGCTTGGTCATATGCAGTTTCTAAGACATTGGCTGAGAAAGCTGTTCTTGAATTTGGAGAACAACATGGGTTGGATGTTGTGACCCTAATACCTACTTTTGTTCTTGGACCCTTCATTTGTCCCAAGCTTCCTGGCTCTGTTTATTCCTCACTGTCTTTGTTGTTTGGTAAGTGCTGGATCTTTTTTACCACTAATTGTTTTTTTGAGAAATTTGAGTTTGATTTGTCATGTGTTGATCAATTATATATTGCAGCTAAGTTTTCTGTTTAGATCTTGTCATTTTGCTGGTCCTTACATATACATATCTTCATCAACATTAATTGGTTTTCAATGTTTCAATCACTGTATTTTGAAGGTAAATTAAAAACCTTATGAAAAGTGAAACTTATGGAATAAAATGTTTTTGGGGAGAATTATATTTACAAACTTTTCGTTTACAAATTACACTATGTATTCCGGGAGAACATTAGGTTACACTATATTCTCTTGTAAGTACATCAGTGATTAATACTGAGGGGTGGCATACTTGGTACGTGAGTTATGCCCAAAAAGCGAACTATTGGAGCTGAAAGGTCTTTGATTTGATTCCTAGATGAAATAATTTAGGGCCAGCGACAAAATCTTTTGTACTCTAACGACGAAAGAGATTAGTCTTATCCAAATAAACGTGGAAAAAAAATACACTGGCATAAATATTTTGATGTTAAAAATCAACTTAGACAGTGATAGTTAAACATTTTATAAGTTTGTGTTATTATCGTGACTTTATCTAATGTGGAATTCACGATAAAAAACCAAGAAATTCAAATTTAGCTTTTCCATGTAAATATTCTTAACATAAATAAATGGATGCTGCAGGTGACAAGAACCCATTGACAGCATCTCGTACCCATGTGGTGCATGTTGATGATGTAGCTAGAGCACATATATTCTTGCTTGAACATCCTAATCCAAAAGGGAGATATAATTGCTCACAAGGCGTTGTAACTGTTGAAGAAATAGCTGAAATTTTTTCTACCAAATACCCAGAATTTCAAATACCATCACTAGAGTGAGTTCTATCATGTCCTTCTCCATAGACAAAACTTTGTTAAATTTATATGATCTCTCTTTTTATTGTAACAAATATTTAATTTATTTTCTTCTTCCAGGGAGGTGAAAAAAATTAAAGGTCCCAAGCTTCCACATTTAACGTCGAAAAAACTCATGGATGCTGGATTCGAGTTCAAGTATGGCCTTGAGGAAATGTTTGATGATGGAATTCAATGCTGCAAGGAAAAGGGTTTTTTGTAATCTATTTGAACCATGACGTTAATAAGATGTATGATGGTAATAAATAATATGTTGCATGGCATTGACAACAACATATGCTGAAGTCATTGATAATAAACGCTTGTCTGTATTATCTTGGCATAGACTTTTGGAAATGGATTGATTTTCTCCTTTCAAAGCTAGAACCATCTTTTCTTTGTCACTCATAATTTCCTTATCATGAGCATATAGTTGAACATGTTTAAGGTCAAAAATAAAATTTACGTTATCAAAGAATAATTAAAATAAGGAAAAATATTTATCATTTTAAATGACACAATTTATATCCTTTCACTTCTATAAAGAGGTGGGACTCATATCTTTATTTTTTTTTGTCAACTCTTTCTCTCCTCCTTTATCTATCTCTTTCACTTTCTTAAAATTACACAACTTTACATCCTTTAAAATGACACACACTTTTTTCTTAAAATAAGCAACAAGAATATGTCAGACTTTAATGACGGGCTGAATATTATGCCACTAGATAAATATGGGCACAACTAACAAGTACGTAGATCAATTAATAAATGATTATTCCAACTTAATCAATATTTTAGAATTTGAATTCTGAGTATGCATTTAGGGCATGTTTGGTATGACGTATAAGGTTTGATAGTATAAAACTTATATTATATGTTATGACATTTTTAATTATTTGGCCTGACTATCATCAGGCCTTATTCTATACTATGCATCAAATATGCCTTTGAGATTTTACCGGGCTTGATTGAATTAGTTGGATGAACAGGTGGAGAAGTTAAAAAAATATATGAATATAATTAAAGCACATACCAAAAAAAATGACTAAGCTCATGGGTAAAAAAAGAAAGGGAGATGTATTTTTTTTCTTTAGTTTAATTTTTATGGACTCCCGGTGTAAAAAGTCTACCTAATTATGTTGTTTCTCACCTAATCGTGGAAAATTTCTTTAATACTACGCCTTTTGATAAAAAAGAAAAAAATTTATTTTGCCAATACTTTTTTGTATAATTTTTTTAAGTCCATTTTTTTTTCTTTTGGTATAAATGTACCTAAAGTAGCAGTTGTAGCAAAGATTTTCTCTAGATCACTCGCTGATATGCGTGGAGAAAACGTTGTCTGCTATAATATATTTATTGAGAGAAGTTGAATTGCTGATTTTTCTGGTCAAATCATGTCGATCGTCCAATTTTCTAGGCCTTATAATACATTTTTATCATTCTTTAGTAACTTTTACATAAGTGCCACTAAATAAATTCAACTCATTCTCTGTTTAATAAAATTTATATAAGTTTCATTCAACCAATAAAAATATATTAAAGTATATATTGCTAAGATTTTTTGTAAATGTTTCAATAGTTTCAACTAGCTAGTATATTTTGAACATTAAAACCTCTTAAGATTGACATGTTCTCTGCATGTAAATAGTGACTTTTTATTTGTGAACATTAGGTCATTGATTGATCTGTACATCGGTTTAGCGGTTAAAAGTCAACTTAAAGGATGGTAGTAAAACAATTTATCATTAGACTCGTTATTATCTTTGATTTATCTAAAGTGGAGTTAATACGGAATACCAACAAATTCAGATTTATCTCTATACTTCAAGTTCTTTAATTCCGCCGTCATTTTGGCGCCATCCACGAAATTTTAGTACGACCGTACGAGAGACCGATTCTTCTAATATATACGGTGTAAGTAGATCACGTGATCAGCAAATAGTTTTATTTAAGAATTTTTTAAAGTGAAATGACTAAAATAAGATATCATCGTTAATATTTCAATCATATCTTATTTATTTTTATAAATATTTTTATAACTCTCTCAATTTAAAAAAAAATCTATTTCTTTTACCTCCAAAACCTTCATTACATTAGTGACCATTTTGTCACTGTTCATCATATTATTTATCAAAATATTACGCGTACAGTAAAAATTTCCAGAATGCTACACGGGCTAATTCGTTACACAATGTAGCGAATTATGCCTGCTGATGTGTCACCTCCTTAATGGCCACGTAATACGTAGACAAATGGTCAGACTGCACAGTCACATGATGGACACGTGTCAAGCCACCAATATTTCGCTACACTGTGTAGCGAAATATGTGGCAACGGTAACCTGCTCCACTGCGCATGTCAGACACGTGTCAACCATGCACAAATTTACTACACAGGGTAGCGAATTATGTGCATATGTTTCTATATTTAAATTCCCCGGTCCCCCACCCCACCCCACCCTACCCTACCCTTTCCTCTCAATCTCTACCTCACTCCCTCTCTCTCTCTAAGTGGTTTCTCACTCTACAAGGTTAGCTATTTTTGTGTGTTGCTTTTGTAATATATTTGATTTATTAATTATGCTTTTATAAATGTGTTATATTCTTTTATATTGATACTTGAAACATTAGGTTAGTAAATATGTTATATTATTTAATGTTGATACTTGAAACTTTAGGTTAGTAAATGTGTTATATTATTTAATGTTGATATTTGAAACCTTAGGTTAGTAAATGTGGTAATTTTATTTCATGCATAAATGGTTAGGTATAATTTATTTTTTATTATTATTTATGCTTTAATACATTTTTAATGTTATTTAATTTTGGTTTTTGAAACTTTAGGCTAGTAAAATGTGTTAATTAATTTCACGCTTGAATGCTTAAGTCTAATTTATTTAATTTTTTATTTATGCTCTAATATTTTTTGAATATTATTTAATGTTGGTATTTGAAACATTAGGTTAATAAATGTGTTAATTTATTTTACGCATGAATGAATGGTTAGGTCTACATAATCAAATTTTTTAATTAATTTTTAAACGTTAATAATTTATAAATATTTTTTAATTTTGATATTTGAAACCTTAGGTTGGTAATTATGTGAATTTATATAAATGCATAAAAGGTTAGGTCTAATTTATTTAATTTTTTATTTATGCTCTAATATTTTTTGAATATTATTTAATGTTGGTATTTGACACCTTAGGTTAGTAAATGTGTTAATTTATTTTACGCATGAATGGTTAGGTCTAAATAATTTAGTTTTTGTTTCAATGGATTTTTACTTTAATAATTTATATGGAATTTTTTAATTTTGATCTTTGAAACCTTAGGACAGTAAATGTGTTAATTTTTTTTACGTATAAATGGTTATGTCTAAATAATATAATTTTTTAATTAATTAGTTAAACTTTAATAATGTATAAATATTTTTAATTTTGATATTTGAAACCTTAGGTTGGTAATTATGTGAATTTATTAACACATAAAACCTTAGGTTTAATTTATTTAATTTATTATTTATGCTTTAATACATTTTTGAATATTAGTTAGTGTTGATTTAGAAACGTTAGGTTAGAAATTTTTTTAATTTATTTAAAGCATAAACTTAAATTGGGTCTAACCTATTTAATTGTTTTGTATTAATTTATTTAGTTAAATTTTTATGAATTCTTTGTTTATGAATATTATTTGAGGTTAATAATTTAATTTATATAGCTCCATAATTATTTAATTTATGTAAGTCATAAAAAAATAGTTGTAATCCTTTAATTGTTATGCATTATAATATTTTAATTAATTATTTATGCACTTTAACTTTTAAATTATCGCTAGCATGATTTAATTATTCTTTTTAATAGATCTATGGAGCATGATGAAGCACCTCGTCCTGGGTCTCCACGCAGCGTGATTGACCCTGGGCCGGAAGACCGTACTCCCCTGACTTTACAGAAGAAACGTATATCCACACATGTGTGGAACACCTGTGAAGACCAGAATGTCCAAGATCGTGTGATTAATGTGCGACATGCTGCGACGCATAATCACCTTGACATTCTCGAGGTGATTCAGCCATGGCTGATGCAGGCTGGGTTCTACCATATTGCGCGCTTGCGCAACCATGAGGTTAGTAATTTTTTATTGTGTCACTACGAAAAAACCTTGGAATATGGCATTGTTCTAATAATATTTTCATTGCTGATTGACAACATATTTTTATGATTTCAGATAGACCATGCACTTGTGTCTGTGTTTGTCGAGCGATGGCGCCCAGAGACACGGACGTTTCATATGACTATGAGCGAGGTCACCATTACCCTGGAGGATGTGCATCATCTACTAGGATTTCCCACTAATGGTGAGGTTGTGTCCGGGCGCCACGGACGGCATCCATTTAGGCATATGGTTAGTGACTTCTTAGGAGTTAATCTAGTGGCTGGTAGGGATCTGTCTGGAGATTTTTTGGGTCTCCACTTCCTACGGGAGAGGTTTCAGCATTATGGAGGCCATGCTGCCACTGAGGTTGACCGTATGAGATATACTCGCGCATTAATTTTGCGCATACTAGGTGGGACCCTGTTTGTGGACACGGCCTCCAGCTTCATTCTTGCCAGATATTTATTATATCTGGACAATTTCCAGCGGTGTGGAACCTTCAGTTGGGGCTCTGCAGTTCTTGCCTTCTTATATAAGGAATTGTGCAAAGTGACTGACAGGAGACGTTTAGAAATGGGTGGTTGTGCACTCTTATTGCAATTATGGGCGAGGACTAGATTCTCGTCTATCTCTCCTCCACTACCCGAGGTGTCTGATGCGCATGCCATTTATGGAGCCAGGTTATAGCACTGTTGTATATGTTACTTATTCAAATTGCAGGTTGTTAATTTTTTAATGTTGTAGTATGGTAATACATGTGGCCAAATTGTTGCAGGTTTAACTTTTATGATGTGCGGCAAACTGTGTTTACACACATTCGCAGGTACCGCCATCGTATGGATGTTATGCGTAGACAAGATTTTCGTTGGAGACCGTACCTGGGCTTCGAAGTTAATGCACCTCTTTTGGCACCGCGCGCAGATGGATTTCTATGTGTCCACTTATTTGTTACCAGATCGTTGCTTACCAGCAGCCCGATCGAGTTCTACGGCAGTTTGGATATCAACAGCCTATTCCACACCCTCTGATTAGTTGTCTTCACCTGTTGACGATTAGCATTACTGGTAAGACAGACGTAGAATGGAGGGATCGTCATGGATTCTACATCGCTCAGTGGGAGGACAGGTATTCTATGGTACTACAGGACCTTTTGCCTCTTGCGCAGGGAGATGAGGGCCACCTATGGTTAACAATGAGTATATTAGGTGGTATCATAGAGTGACCCGTCGATGGATGACCCCCGCAGGACTGCGGTTGTGACACATGTGGTATGTTGTAATACTCCATGCTGCTTTTAACAAGTTATTTTACATTTACTAACAAGTTAATTCATGTATATCCTACACGCCGATCGTGCGGAGACGGTGGCCCAGAGGGCCGAGTATCGTTTCACTATGGATCAAGTATATCACGAGGCACTCAGGTTAGTTACAACGTGTGATGATATTACCAGATTGACAGATCCTGGCGAGCCCGCAGCCCCACCTGCGGTTCGTACTACGCAGGACGCTCCGCCTGTCCAGCGTCGTAGTCGACGTGGGCGTATCGAGGGTTTGCCGCTTCTCCATTCCATGCTTCCTGTTGCTGATACGCCTGTTGTAGTCCCTCCCATGCTCCCCGTCCCGCCGGGATGTATTATTCTCCTGGTTTTCCAACAAGTCCATCTCAGCAGTATTTGTGGCCCCCACAGTTTTCCGGTGCACAGCCTGGGTTTCATCCTGCATAATATCCACCCTGGTCGACATGTCCACCTATGGGTTTCCATCTCAGTCATATCCCATGCCTACTCAGGGCTTAGACTCATTCACAGAGTACTACAGGCCAACTACTCCACCGAAGGATCCATCACATTCACATGCTCAGCCACATGCTCATGTTCATGCGCAGACATAGGCAGAGGATTCCGACCTGGTTATGGCCACTCCGACAGCATACTCGACGAGCTTCTTGCAGTCACCATATTCTCAGCCATTCAGGGAGTTTTCAGCTCAGGATTTGGCCGAGGCTATGGGGCAGGCAGATGATGACCCCCATGTTGTTGCTGCTGGTGATGGTGTTCCTGGTCTTGATGGTGTCGTACCTGTTCATAGTGCTGATGTCGTTCCTGGTGCTAATGCTCAGGGGATTAGGAGAAACCCCCTTAGACAGACCAGGTTTACTTGTAGGGTATCATGCTCGACAGCACTGATGTGTTATTTTGTTGTGTAGGGCGTATTTACATTTTGTTGGATATTGTAAAAGGACTATGGACTCTTATTTATGGTTATTTTACGCATGCGCTGGATAGTATATGTTTTGCGCGACTTATGTATTTAGATTTTTGCTATCATTATCGTTGTTTACTTTGCTTATATTATGGGCACATTTGACATTTACTTTATAATTATGGGCGTATGCAAATGCCGGCAGACGATCGTTGATTAGTAGTACAAGACTAATTTTGACATACGTCGCGAATATGGAACACATTTTGTACAATAAAATGGAAATTATAATACTAAATATGGTAACATAGCACACATTTTGTACATATATCACTAGTTTTGCGAATATTGAAATACATAACATACGGTTGCAATTAATAAGGATAATATGTATGGTCACTGTTATGGTTGGTGTCGCGAAGGACAATGTCGTTTATTATGCCCCACCTCCCTACAATAACCTTGTTCGAGTAATGGCGCCTTCCCGTGAATCCATTTTATTGTGAATACGTGTACTTCTCGGCCTTCCCCGTTGACGTCTCATAGACACATCTGGTATAATTGTTGCCTGTGCAAATGGTGGTATGAAATCCTCGTTACCAATTGGATACCATTGAGGAGAATAAATTTCACATTGATTCTTGGCACTGTGTGCAGGGTCTATGTACTGTGTTGGATCGTGATGCGTGGATGTACATGCCGCAATGACATGGCTACACGGGAACCTGAAAGCAGTGAACTCACCACACTGACATGTACGATCAGATAACGAAATCGACCATTTTTTACCGTCGCGATGAGTCTGTACATTATACGACTCTTGCACTTCAAATCTTGTCCTTTGCGCGTCATAAGCAGTTATATAATGTGTCGCAACTTTACATTGATTGTCCACATATGCTCGCCACATGACTTTGGCGAAGCGATTACCTCTCCCAATTTCCTCACGGGCTTCCTGTCCGTGCTCCAAAAAATATGCCACCAGTCTACTGTAAGTTATACGCACAAGTGAGGTAATTGGAAGGTTTCGCGCCCCTTTTAGAACTTTATTAACACACTCTGACAGATTTGTTGTCATGTGGCCAAACCTTCTTCCTTGTTCATCGTAAGAGATACTCCACTTCTCTTTCGGGATGCGATCAATCCAAGCAGCTATTTGAGGGCTTGTTTCTTTAAATTTCTCTAAACCAACATCAAAGTCCAAGCGCGATGTTGTATATCCTACACATAGCACACCAAAAAATTATAAACGGTGGTCCATTATACGAATCAGACAAATCGAAAACATACTTAACTTCTTCAACTGCTTCTTCAACATAACATTCTTGAATTTGTGATTGAAATTACTGGCCACGTGGCGAAGGAAATACACATGGTATACCTGTGGTAGAGAACATCCTAGATCAGCATTGTTGACTGCAGAAAAGATTCCCGCATGTCGATGAGAAATTAGACAGATTTCGTGTTTTTGCGTAACATGTATTCGAATAAGTGCTAAGAACCACGACCAGTTGTCAGTATTCTCCGCAGACACGATAACGAATGCAATAGGAAGAATGTAATTGTTGTCATCAATTGCTGTAGCAATCATGAGGGTTCCACGATATTTTCAACATAGATGGGTACCATCAATCAGGATAATTCGCTTGCAATAATTGAATGCTTCACAACACTGTTTAAATGTCCAAAACACTCTTCTGAATACCTTGTGAGCTTGGTCTAGGCATCCATCAATGAAATGGTCACACAAATCCAGCTTATAGGCGGATCCTGGAGAAAAATGCAACATGTAATCCAACCACCTAGGTAGGAACGCATAGGACTCGTCCCAGTCACCGAATACTTTTAAAATAGCCTTTTGTTTGCTTTCCATGCCTTCCTATACGATATATGAAATCCAAGGCTGGTAGCTATCCTTTCTTGGATAAGCCCAATTTTGACACTGGGCTCCTCTTTTATCATTTATGTATGTGGTCAAACAATAATAGGTTAGTCAAGCAGGGACATATTATTTATAAATCTAATAGTAATAAATGTACGCACCTAAGATCAATGAACAAATGAGATTTGAGTCCAACTGCTTGTGATCTTGGGTAAAAGTCTGACTAACACATGTGTGTTCGTTGTTCCATATGCCTATAACCCATTCACTGCCACCTTTTTTTTGTATGCTCACATCCTCCATGGACAACCGGCGTTATGATTTTGACAAACCATTATCAACCTTTTCGTATCACTTTTCTCTACGACTGTTGTGCGATGATTTTCCATACAATATTGTTTAATTGCCATGTGTACATCTTGCTTGGTGTCAAAAAATTGGTCCTTATATAGCTCGTCGCCCATCTGCCAGTTAGGTATTTGTGCTCCATGCATATCATCCAATTCTTGATCTGGATATTCCTAATTAACATTCGTGAAATGGCTAATTCCAGACCAAAATGGTACATTATCATTTCCTGCATAATAACTTATCAAAAACCCCAATATTAGTGTAGTTTAATATGATATTAGATAATTTATTATATGGCATTAATGGTTACGTACCTGCAACTGGAGGGTTTTGCATTTCGACAATGCCTGGCGATGGAATTGGTTGACCAACTGCAGTAAACAGACAACAATCAAAATCACCTTCGACATCCGTATACGATGACTCGTTATGCGGAACAAGACCTTCATCAAGCTCTTCCTCGGAACTATCCGTACGCCAAGATGGATCGTACATGTCGTGGGCCGACAAGATTTCATCAAAAATTTGTTGAGTTGGTGGTGCAAGCGTGGGGACACATCCTCATCTTCCGGATTAACCACTGGCCCATGTTTATGTCGATGATGTCAGTGGATGGTGGAGAAATTTGACTGCTTGATTGTCCACCGTAGTTGACTTCTGCATACAATTCAATAAATCTTGACTCGACGTGTTCAGAAGTGCTTGCATCTACTACTAACGTTACATCTTCATCTTCGACAATTTCCACGCCAACCCATTGCACGGGGTTACCCGAGGCACATCTAGCGGTCAACCGAGCAAGAGTTTGACCATGTTGTAATCTCAACTTCTTGTATATTATCTTCTTTAGCTCGTGAAGATTGCATGTTGGGCTCATGCGAAACATTTTTGCATCACCTTTAAAAACTTGCCCGTTTGGACCATAATATTTTCTCCCATTATAATAAACAGTAGCTATTAAATCATTCCTACCCTCACTCATCCTACAAAAGTAGAAAAAAAAATCAGATTCAACAACAACACAAAAGTAGTAAAGCTTACATAAAAGGAAATTTTTCGCACTTGGTGGTTCACACCTGAAATGGAAATATTTATAGTACTTAATTTGCTATGTGGGTAGCAAATTACTGCTCATAATTCGCTATGACCCCTAGCGAATTACAGGGGAGATGACACTTGGCTCTAATGTGTCAGATACGTTACTAATTCGCTATGAGTCACAGCAAATATAGTCCCATAATTCGCTACATGGTACGACGAATTACGTGGGGTTTTGACACGTGGCCTAACTTTGACTGGACATGAATTGACTCATCTGACACATAATTCGCTATATTGTGTAGCGAATTATGTGTCCAACAGGACTGTGACACGTGTCCATCATGTTGACTATGCAGTCTGACCATTTGTCCACGTAATTCGCTACACTATGTAGCGAATTACGTGGCCATTGGGGAGGTGAGACATCAGCAGGCATAATTCGCTACATTGTGTAACGAATTAGCCCGCGTGACATTCTGAGAATTTTCACTGTACGCGTGGCATTCTGGTAAATAATATGATGAACAGTGGCAAAATGGTCACTGTTCCTCATAGGGAAATTCGGACATTAATCACGTACAACTTCAATTAAGTACAAGTCTCATCAAAATTCTGCACATTAAGTATTAAAAATACAAATGCAAATTATAATAACCCTAATTTGTTAAAGGTGAAATTGCATGGATTAATTATTTAATTATGCATATTGTTGATTAATTAAAGAAAATACTTAACTCACTGAAATGAGGAAGCCATGAAGCAGATGCAAATTTTTTGAAAATTCCACTTAAGTGATATTCTCTCACCACCAAATGACATTTCTTCCTCACCAACCGAGAGTTCTTCCATTTATGAGCCACTAAGGAGCTTAAAACACATCTTCCTTATTTCTCCATGAAATCATTTAGTGTTGGAACCAAAAGTGCATAGAAACCAAAGGAGAAAATAACCTATAAACCAAAATCTTAAGAAAACCTTTGTGTGTTGAGATTTTCCATCGTAAAAGTGGCACCCCATCCTTGAGAGAGTGACATGGAGTGGTGCATTGCTTGAGGTGAAGGTTGGAAAACACTCCACTAGGTCATTTGAAGATCATCTATAGTAATGAACTAGAATTTCATTGAGTTTTGAAACTTTGATTTCTAGGATTTCAAATGAAAATTTTGCATGGATGTTGGTGTTGAGGCGTGATTGAGGTGTGGTTTATGTTAAGGAATATGCTTAGGAAGTGATTTAATTGGTGAAAATGTGTTTAGATTATCATTTTGGTACTCTAAATGATTTTCAAAATTTTCATGTCATAGGCATTGTGATTAATTGTGTTTCAAATAATGTTGGATTCTTGGATATTGATTGTGTTTATTGTTTCTTGGAGACAAGTGGACAATGTGTTGAAATGGGTGGAGGCTGTCCTTAGGGTTTTAGAAAAATGAAGAAGAGAGTGGATGAGTGGAATAGGTAGAGTCTTTATGTTATAATACTAAGTTAAAACATTTAAATGAGTAAATTCCCATTTTCCAATCACTTAAGTCCCTTCATCTAACTCAATGACTAATTAATTTATGCAATTTTTCTTGTTATTTAACTTAATAAAATATACGAAATTATACTCACCACTTTAGTTCGGTGTTCCCGGATAATTTTGCCAACGTACATTTTTACCACGAAACACGCAGAATTCACATTTTTCATTGAAAAGTGATTTAATTTAAATAATTAGAATTTCTTTCTAATTAACTTGTCTAAGTTTTTATATTATTTCTATCATCACAATTTATTTTTAAGTTAATGGGTAATTTGCCTACTCGCAGTTTTACCCCAAAATAACAATGTTCACAGTTTTATCAAAATGATGATTTAATGTCAAACAATTAAATCTCTCATCTAGTAATTCTCTTTTAATTATTATTAAATTTATAAAATCTCCATTTAACGATATAGATTCTTACATCTACCCGCCTTTAAAAGAACTAATCAAGAATATTCCAAACCAACGCTATTAGCACCTAAATCATCTAAGACTTCAATGCCACCTGTCATCTCCACTGGACAACTGTAGTTAATTCTGTTAGTTTGTTATTTTGGTTATAACTGCTTCATGTAAATAGAAGCTACTAGATGAGGCATCATATTCTGTATAAATACAACACGATTGTATCAATGAAAAGATTGAGATTCATTTTTACCAAAATACACAAATGTTAAGATGGTATCCAGAGCATTCATGCTCACGTTTTCCGCTGTAAATTCTTGAACTTTCGAAATCTCTTCTTCTTGATTTTTTTTCTTTGATTCTTCTCTTACTTATCATCAATGGAGAATTTGAATCAGATTGCAGAGCACATCACAAATCCATCTAATCCCTATTTTCTACACCCTAACGAAAGTCCATCTCTGGTGTTGGTTTCACCTCCATTAACAGGTAGAAACTATCATACATGGCGTCGAGCAATGACAGTAGCTTTGATCTCAAAGAACAAGTTGAGATTTGTTGATGGCTCGATTGCAGCACCTCTACCAACAGATCCAATCTTTTCCCTGTGGCAACGATGCAACACAATGGTCCTAGCTTGGATCCACCGATCGATTTCAGAAACTATTGCTCAATCCATTATTTGGATCGAAAGAGCATATGATGTATGGAGAGATTTGCACGATCGATTTGCTCAATCAGACATATTTCGCGTTTCAGATCTACAAGAGGATTTGTTCAAGTTGCAACAAGGTGATAGAACTGTAAGTGAGTATTTTACTCATTTGAAAATTCTATGGGAAGAACTTGAGAATTTAAGGCCATTGCCTAATTGTAGATGCGCAGTTCCCAGTACTTGTGGTGTTGTAACACTGCCAAGAACATATAGAGACAGTGATTATGTAATTAGATTTTTGAGAGGTTTAAATGATCAATATGCACAAGTGAGGTCACAAATTATGTTGATTGATCCTCTTCCAAGTGTAAATCGTGTGTTTTCCATGGTGAGCCAACAAGAGAGGCAATTACAAGGAGGAAATTTTCTTGAAGGATCCACAGACTCAGCCAATGTATTTGCTAACTCTGCAACTCAAAATTTTCAAAGAGAAGGAACTTATGGACGAGGACGTGGTCGCAACAACAATGTTTTTGCAAGAGGACCAAATATTGGTGCAAAATTATGCACTTACTGTGGGCGTACCAATCATACAGTGGAAACATGTTTCCACAAGCATGGTTTTCCACCAGGATACAAGAGCCGATTCAATCATGGAGCTCATAGTGTGGAAGTTGGTAATGCTGATATGAATCAAGACAATTCTTCTTGCACCAACAACATGACCGCTCCTCCCACCTTTTCACATGATCAATATCAACAGATACTGAACCTGATACAAGCCAATCCACCAGCAGATCCCAATTCCTCCACACATACCTCAAACCTTGTTCATACTTCTGCAATACAGGTAGAAATGGACACAGCTAATCCCATGAATCAACCAGGTAAATCTCAAGCTAAGTGGCTTTTGGACACAGGAGCCACTGATCATATTTCCCATCAACTTTCTCAGTTTTCTTCCTTACAGAAAATTAATCCTATTTCTGTTATGTTACCGGATGGACATCATGTGTATGCAACACATTCTGGAACAGTTCACCTTACTCACCATTTAACCCTTTTCAATGTTTTATATGTTTCCAATTTTCATGTCAACTTGGTTTCTGTTAGTAAAGTCTTACAAGATACAAATTATTCACTGATTTTTCGGGGTTCATCTTGTTTTCTCCAACAGCTCCATACCAAGGTGATGATTGGTTTAGCTGAGTTGCAAAATAATCTCTACATGATAGTCTCTGAAGACACAAAGACCTTAAGCCAGCTGAGAGGTACACACTGCAATGTTGTCTCCCACTCAGGTAATAAGAATAAAGATGCAATTCTATGGCATCGAAGACTTGGTCATGCTTCTCAACAAGTGATGTAGCATATGTCCACTTACTTTCCTTATATCTCTTGTACAAATTCTATGAACCCTTGTGATATATGTTTCTTAGCCAAACAGAAACGATTACCTTTTGTATCCAGCCACACAAAATCTAATAAACCATTTGATTTGCTACATGATGATATTTGGGGGCCATGCTCCTTGCCTTCTCTTCATGGTGATAGATATTTCTTAACCTTGGTAGATGATTTCTCTAAATTTACCTGGGTGATTCTTATGAAAGCTAAAAGTGAAACAAGACAACACATTCTCAATTTTGTAGCCTTCATTGAAAATCAATTTAACACATCTCTTAAAGTCATTCGAAGTGATAATGGGAGAGAATTCCTTATGAAAGATTTTTACCTTAGCAAAGGCATCATTCATCAAACCACTTGTGTAGAAACACCACAACAAAATGGTGTTGTGGAAAGGAAACATCAACACCTATTGAATGTAGCCCGTTCCCTTTTCTTTCAAGCTAAACTTCCTTCTTCTCTCTGGCCATACACCATTATACATGCCACTCACATCATTAACCGGTTATCCACTCCACTGCTAAACAATTCCAACCCATATCAAACCTTATATGGCTCTCCACCCACCTTTGCTCATCTAAGAGTTTTTGGCTGCCCATGTTTTGCATCCACTTTATCTGCTCATCGACACAAATTTGCACCCAGATCATCTAAGTGTGCCTTTATTGGCTATCATTCAGGCACCAAAGGATACATTGTTTATGATCTCTCAAGTTCTCAAATTCATATATCACGAAATGTTGTATTTTTTGAAGGTCATTTTCCTTTCCACGATTCTATTTTACCACCTACCCCTTTTCCTTTTATTCATACCCCTACATATGACCTTCCATCCACACCCACCATCCCACCTACCCCATCCCTACGTGTCCCTCATTCCCTAATATTAGACCATGCATCACCTGTTGCTGCCACGCATGACCATGCATCACCTGCTACTGCCACGCCTCATAATGACTCACAAATCATTGCCACGCATGATGCTGATTTACCTGCCCATGCCACGCAAGAGCATGCTTCAACAAATGATGATACATGTGTTGCTCTTCGTCGTTCCACAAGAACTCGACAAGCTCCCACTTATCTTCAAGACTATCATGTTGGGTTACTTGCTGCTCAAACAGATCCATCACACTCAGGTATGGGCTCTCCCCCTTCTTCCACTTTGTATCCTTTATCTCAAGTTCTCTCATATACACAATGTTCCCTCAACTATAGAAATTTTTGTCTTAATGTATCTGCTAACATTGAGCCTCAGACTTATGCACAAGCTAAGACACATCCTCAATGGCAACAAGCCATGAATTCTGAACTTGCTGCACTTGACCAAAATAATACTTGGTCCCTTGTTGATCTTCCTCATGGCAAGAATGCTATTGGCTGTAAATGGGTATTCCGAATTAAATATCATGTTGATGGTTCTATAGAGAAGTATAAAGCCCGTTTGGTAGCAAAAAGATTCACCCAGCTTGAAGGTGTTGATTTCTTTGACACCTTCTCACCAGTTGCCAATGTAACTACCATTCGAGTCCTATTATCCATTGCAGCAGCTAAGGGTTGGCATCTCCAACAACTTGATGTGAATAATGTTTTTCTCCATGGAGATCTCCATGAAGAAGTGTACATGACTCCACCTCCTGGACTTCTTTGCTCTCGGCCGAATCAAGTATGTCGTCTTCACAAATCATTATATGGCCTCAAGCAAGCAAGTCGTCAATGGCATTTCAAGTTGTCCACTGCACTTCTATCCCTTGGCTACAAGCAATCTACCTCTGATCATTCTTTGTTCACTATCAGTACTGACACTTCCTTTACAGCTCTCCTGGTTTATGTTGACGATGTCGTCTTATGTGGAAACGATTTGACTGAAATTGCTAGAGTCAAGAGTTTCTTAGACAACCAATTCAAGATTAAAGATCTCGGGTCTCTTCGATACTTTCTTGGGCTGGAAATTTCCAGATCTTCTATTGGTCTTATTGTCAATCAACGCAAATATACCTTGGAGATACTTTCCGAAACAGGTTTTCTTGCAGCCAAACCAGTAGCTACTCCTATGGACTCTTCTTTGAAGCTGACTTCCACTGATGGCAATGCTCTCCCTGACCCTTCTGTTTATAGAAGACTCATAGGGAAACTACTTTATCTCACCATCACACGTCCAGACATCTCATTCTCTGTCAATCGTCTGAGTCAATTTGTATCCAAGCCTTCAGATGTTCATTTACAAGCAGCACATCGTATTCTTCGCTATCTCAAGAGTTCTCCAGCAGCTGGCTTATTCTTCTCTGCTTCCAATGATGTCAATATTCGAGCTTTCTCAGACTCAGATTGGGGAAGTTGTCCTGAGTCTCGAAAATCAATCAGTGGTTATTGTGTTTATTTAGGATCTTCCCTAGTTTCTTGGAGATCAAAGAAGCAGCCCACAGTTTCTCGTTCCTCCTCTGAGGCTGAATACCGGGCTTTAGCTAGTCTCACTTGTGAATTACAATGGTTGCAGTATCTCCTTAATGACTTGGGCATTCCATGGACACGTCCTGCCTCCGTCTATTGTGATAGCAGGTCTGCAATTGCTCTTGCACACAATCCAACATTTCATGAGCGCTCCAAGCATATTGAGATAGATTGCCATCTCACCCGTGAGAAGATTCATTCTGGATTACTGCATCTGTTACCTATTCCTCGTGATGCTCAATTGGCAGACTTCTTTACAAAACCTCTCTCTCCCACTTTGTTTCGCACTTTTCTCTCCAAACTGGGTGTTCATGACATTCACAGCCCAGTTTGTGGGGGGGTATTAGCACCTAAATCATCTAAGACTTCAATGCCACCTGTAATCTCCACTGGACAACTGTAGTTAATTCTGTTAGTTTGTTATTTTGGTTATAATTGCTTCATGTAAATAGAAGCTACTAGATGAGGCATCATATTCTGTATAAATACAACACGATTGTATCAATGAAAAGATTGGGATTCATTTTTACCAAAATACACAAATGTTAAGAAACGCTCCTAACAAAATATTACCATTTTCTGTACCAGGGAATGATTTGGTCGTTGAGGGGATAGTTTTTGACGATGATATATCCCCAGAACGAGTCTTTCAAACAAAGAGCATGATTAATTGCCTTTATATTTTTACGGTCAATTCGACTTTATCGGATTAGTCTAATAATTAATGAAATGATAATTTTTTTTAAAAAAAAAATCCTGTATGACTTGTCCACTAAATATTATAGACACGTTTAATCATTGTACAATGAACTAGTACATGATGCATTTATACTTCCATGTTCATGATAATTTGTCCTCCCTTTTAACATCATGTGTGCTACATGTTTGGACACGAAGCATGTGACTTATATGCATCGAGTAATGCTACTTGGTACCACGAACAGAATATTAGAGAGAGGACAAATTGTTGGTAGTTGACTGAAATCTTGCTCTTAGCTGCGAATTTAATTTATTTTAAAATAAAATTTTCTGTTAATCGTTTGAGAAAGATTTAAAAATATATGTAAACATAAACTGATATTAAACATGTTCATGTGAACTGTTTGGAAATGAGCTTACATCTGTTTTCCTTCACATGATGAAGTATCACATTGTAACAATAGCTCTATAGAAGAGTCACCATGAATATCTTAAACAAAGGTTGAGAGAAGGGAAATGGCAAAAGGACACGACGGATTTAAATTTTAGCATAATAACAACTCATAAAATGATAAATGCAAAATATTCCCACAATAATAACCGAAGATGAGATATTTATAGATTAGAAAATATTATCTAATCATCAGAGAGCCATAATCGTTTTATCCGGTGGACATACATCCCAATTACGCATGAGGCTAATACATCTCGGAAGGAGAGATTCTCAATTATAAATCTCTTAAATGGGCCTTCACTGGCCTGCCATGACACAGAGCTAGTAAAGCTGGTCCAAAATATTACGAGTTAACTAATTAAGATTTTTATTTCTTTTATATCAAATAAGAAAAAATTTGTCTCTTACACATAGAATAAATAGTGAGATCACCCACTTTATTTAAAAAGAAAAATACAAAAATCGATATGAGAATAGGAAAAAAAAATTCTCTTATATCACATAAGAGAAATAAAACCCTTTAATTAAAGACAAAATTAGTTTTTGTTCAAAATAAACGACAAAAGTCCGCCAACAGCAGCAATTACAAGTAGCCCCGTTTGTTTAAGCAACATAAACCTAAGATTTATATTTATTTATTTTATCCACTGCTTCACCCAATCATTTAACTATAATATTAATATAAGGTACGTCTGTGCGTGCGTCTGTATATATATATATATATCCATCAAGATTCAAGCAGAACCAACAATAAGAAAGAAAAAAGGATATACCGCCAAAAGAAGAGTGTCCAAATGGAAGAGGGAAAAGGAAGAGTTTGTGTAACTGGAGGTACAGGGTTTGTTGGTTCATGGATCATCAAGAGACTCCTTGAAGATGGTTACACTGTTAATACCACTGTTAGATCTGATCCAGGTAACCCTTTTGATTTTAACATTTTCTTAAAAAAATAAAAATAAATTATAGTTTCCATATGTCATTGAAAAAAAATCACATGTGAAGTATATTTTATTTGTTGTTGTTATTATTATTATTATTATGTGACATTCATGTTATAATCATGACTATGTAACCAAAGTTGTGCAATAATATTTTTATGTATATTTAGCAGAACGCAAGAAAGATGTTAGCTACCTCACAAAACTTCCACGTGCATCCCAAAAGCTACAGTTTTTCAACGCTGATCTTAGCAACCCAGAAAGTTTCAGTGCAGCAATTGAAGGGTGCATTGGGATATTCCACGCTGCCACTCCAATTGATTTTGAAGAAAATGAACCTGAGGAAATAGTGACCAAAAGAACCATTTATGGGGCATTAGGCATTTTAAAAGCATGCTTAAATTCAAAGACAGTGAAGAGAGTTGTTTACACTTCTAGTGCCTCTGCTGTTTGCTGGCAGAGCAAAGAAGAAGAAGTGATGGATGAGAGTTATTGGAGTGATGTGAATATTCTTAGAGCTTTGAAGCCATTTACTTGGTCATATGCAGTTTCTAAGACATTGGCTGAGAAAGCTGTTCTTGAATTTGGAGAACAACATGGGTTGGATGTTGTGACTCTAATACCTACTTTTGTTCTTGGACCCTTCATTTGTCCCAAGCTTCCTGGCTCTGTTTATTCCTCACTGTCTTTGTTGTTTGGTAAGTGCTGGATCTTTTTTACCACTAATTGTTTTTTGAGAAATTGAGTTTGATTTGTCATGTGTTGATCAATTATATATGGCAGCTAAGTTTTCTGTTTAGATCTTGTCATTTTGCTGGTCCTTACATATACATATCTTCATCAACAGTAATTGGTTTTCAATGTTTCAATCACTGTATTTTTAAGGTAAATTAAAAACCTTACGAAAACTGAAACTTGTGGAATAAATGTTTTTAATGCAATGACTTTTTACTTTTGTTTGAGACTTAAGTACATCACTCATTAATCCTGAGGGGTGACATACTTGGTAGGTAAGCAATGCCCAAGAAGCCAACTATTGGGGCTGAAAGGTCTATTATTTGATTTCTAGATGAAATAATTTGGGTTCAGTGACAAAATCTTTTGTACTCTAAACGACGAAAGAGATTAGACTTATCCAAATGAACGACCAAAAAAAAGTACATCAGCATAAGAATTTTTGTTAAAAATCAAGGAACTCTATAGAATAGTAATTCATTAGTATTCATTTGTATTTCTTCTATCTCAGTAGAGGTCACATTATATACAAAGTATTAGAGTTATAAATAAATCATAAATCACGCTACAAATCAGCCATAAATCAAGGAAGAAAATTACAAATAATCAGAAAATTAAAAACTCCTAAAATCTCTCCATATAATTCCTACAATCTCTCCATCTAACGGATTCCCTTTAATTGCTACATAAATTGGTCAATCAAATCAGAAATTAAATTTTTCCAAATATAAAAAATATATAAGTCAACACTCCCCCTAAGTTGGAGCATAGATGTCAATCATGTTCAACTTGTCAATTGCACCTTGAAAAACTCTTCTGGAAACAGGTTTAGTAAGTATATCAGCTAATTGATCTTTATGCTTGCAATATCCTAGAAAAATAGTAGTAATTTATAATAATAATAAATTAATAATAATAATATCAAACTATAAATTAGTAGTAATAATATATATATATATATATTTGATGGTGATAGATAACAAATTATAAAGAAATTAGATAATAAGATAAATAAATAAAATAATGAGAGTTGGGTAGTAAAAAGGGGTTTCTTATTATCCTCTCCAATGTTATTAAACTCGGCCCGGTTATTGACCCGGTTGAGGTACTGGGTTACTGGTTCAATCAGTGGGTCACTGGTCCAACCGCATGACTCGGTAAGTATATGTAAATCTACAATTTATATTAAAAAACTATAAATATATTTAAATACTTGTAAAAAAATATATCAATTTCAAATATTTTAATATGAAAATAATAAATTACACATCATTGTCCAACAAAATATTAATCAAACATATAATATTTGTGATACTAGTGTTTTAGGTTCAGTAAACGACATCTCTAACTATAAATCAAATCAAAATTCCCTGCATATTGCATAATCAAGATAATATCAGTGTTGTAGGTACATAATCTGTGTAAGTTAATAAGCTACAAATCACTCAAATATTTCAAAAGAAAACAAATCATTTGTTTTTGAGAGTCAAAAAAAGAAGACATTAATTTATGAAAATAAATTAGTTTTTTTATAGACCGAGTCGGGTCACCGGTTGAACCGACCGGGTCACACCAGTTCTGTAACATGGCCGGTCCAATATGAAAACTAGACTAGTTACATGACCGGTTCACCAATTTACGAGTCGACCCGGTTGGGTCGGTTCAATTTTTATAACATTGATCCTTTCATTGTGCTTTAATGTTCAAGTGTGTGTGTATATATATATATATATATATATATATATATATATATATATTGTTCTTTAAATTGTTTATATGCTATTTTTAGTAACATATTTCTTCTTAATAAGAGTAATTAGATTTCTTTAAGATTTTTAGTTGTCTTTGAATTGGTTAAATTTTTCTGGCTAACGAAAGATTATATAGAAATATATATATGGGCAATGCTTTTCTCATGCTATTGGAAAGGAGAAAATCTCCTACACACTCAAATTTATGGTGGGGCCCACACATAAAAATAAAGAAAACAAAAAAAATCATTGCACGCAAAACGAACTATCACTAACATGAGAAGAGAGCTCTCCCACAACATAAGAATTCTTTTTCCATATATATATATATATATATATATATATATATATATATATATATATAAGTTGTATTGTCTTAAGTTCATAAAGACTATGTTATCTTGTTTGTTTGGTTATGCATTGTCTTAAGTTCATAAAGGCTATGTTATCTTGTTTGCTTGGTTATGCATTACTCTTGGTTGCTTGCTTTTATAGTTTATATATATATATATATATATATATATATATATATAGGGATATTAATCCGTTTACAATTTTTTTTAGTAAATTACACTAAGTACGACCGGTCATACATTGCATGATTAAAGTACGACTGGTCGTACTTAGTGTAGTTTGTAAGAGTTTGTAAACAAAAAAGTTTGTAAATATAACATGCTCCATATATATATATATATATATATATATATATATATATATATATATATATATATATATATATATATACTAATTGATGTTGTGACTCTAATACCTACTTTTGTTCTTGGACCCTTCATTTGTCCTAAGCTCCCTGGCTCTGTTTATTCCTCACTGTCTTTGTTGTTTGGTAAGTGCTGAATCTTTTTTACCATTAATTGTTTTTTGAGAAATTTGAGTTTGATTTGTCATGTGTTGATCAATTATATATGGCAGCTAAGTTTTCTGTTTAGATCTTGTCATTTTGCTGGTCCTTACATATACATATCTTCATCAACTTTAATTGGTTTTCAATGTTTCAATCACTGTATTTTGAAGGTAAATTAAAAACCTTACGAAAACTGAAAATTGTGGAATAAATGTTTTTAATGTAATGACTTTTTACTTTTGTTTAAGACTTAAGTACATCAGTGATTAATCCTGAGGGGTGGCATATTTGGTAAGTGAGTTCTGCCCAAAAAGTGAACTATTGGGGTTGAAAGGTCTCTGATTTAATTCCTAGATGAAATAATTTGGGGTCAGTGACAAAATTTTTCGTACTCTAAGCAACGAAAGAGATTAATCTTATTCAAATGAACGAAGAAAAAAAAAGTACATAAGCATAAGGATTTTTATGTTAAAAATCAACTTAGACACTGATAGTTAAACATTTTATGAGTTTGTGTCATTAATTATCTTGACTTTATCTAATGTGGAATTCACGATAACAAAACAAGAAATTCAGATTTAGCTTTTCCATGTAAATATTCTTAACATAAACGAATGGATGCTGCAGGTGACAAGAATCCATTGACAGCATCTCGTACCCATCTGGTGCATGTTGATGATGTAGCTAGAGCACATATATTCTTGCTTGAACATCCTAATCCAAAAGGGAGATATAATTGCTCACAGGGCGTTGTAACTGTTGAAGAAATAGCTGAAATTTTTTCTACCAAATACCCAGAATTTCAAATACCATCACTAGAGTGAGTTCTATCATGTCCTTCTCCATAGACAAAACTTTGTTAAATTTATATGATCTCTCTTTTTATTGTAACAAATATTTAATTTATTTTCTTTTTCCAGGGAGGTGAAAAAAATTAAAGGTCCCAAGCTTCCACATTTAACGTCGAAAAAACTCATGGATGCTGGATTCGAGTTCAAGTATGGCCTTGAGGAAATGTTTGATGATGGAATTCAATGCTGCAAGGAAAAGGGTTTTTTGTAATCTATTTGAACCACGAAGTTAATAAGATGTGCGATGGTAGTGAATAATATGTTGCATGGCATTGACGACAACATATGCTGAAGTCGTTTATAATAAACGCACGCTTGTCTTGTCTGTATTATTTTGGCATAGACTTTTAGAAATGGATTGATTTTTTCCTTTCAAATCTAGAACCATCTTTTCTTTGTCACTCATAATTTCCTTATCATGAGCTATAGTTGAACACGTTTAAGGTCAGAAATAAAATATACGTTATCAAAGAATAATTAAAAGAAACAAGAAGAATATGTCAGACTTTAATGACGGGGCTGAATAATATGCCACTAGATAAATATGGGCACAACAAGTACGGCTTTGTCGCCTTTGAGATTTTGCCGGGCTTGATTGAATTAGTTGGATGAACAGGTGGAGAAGTTAAAAAAAATTAAAATTAAAAAGAATATAATTAAAGCACATACCAAAAAATTGACCAAGCTCATGGGTAAAAAAAGAAATTATGGACTCCCTCTGAAAAAATTATACCTAATTATGCTGTTCCTCACCTAATCGTGGGAAATTTCTTTAGTATTACGGAATAACGAATTCGGTATTTTGTTTTGTTATAAAGAAAAAATTTAGAAAAAAAAAGAATTTTTTTTCAATTTTACCAATATTTTTTTGTATAATTTTTTTAAGTCCAATTTTTTTTCCTTTTAATATATATGTACCTACAATAATTGCACTAAAGATTTTCTCTAAATGACTCGCTGAGATGCGTGGAGAAAACAATTGGGCCTGTTTGATTCGTGTTTTATAATACAGTTTTTTGTTTTTAAAAACAAAAAAACTTGTTTGATGGGAAGAGTTTTGTAAAATTAATTTTGAAAACAGTTTCTGTTATAAATAATTTATTGGTTATCCATATCCATTATATAACTTTTATGACTGTTGAAGACGTTATGACCGTTGGAGACGTTATGGTTGTTGGAGATATTATGACCGTTGGAAAATAATTTAAGTTATTGTAACTTTCATGTTTCCTGAGCCTATAAATAAGGCATCATTGTTATAACACCTCGCTTTTCTAAAACATATATTAATATATTAAACATGGATTAAAGGGAATGATTAGTGAAAATTCTGAAAATTAGGTCAAAATATAAAAGAAGGGTAAAACGATAATTAGCCAAACACGTAACCCTATGATGGTAAAATTGAGTAGGAGGTCTCAAATGATAAAAATAACCCTGGAAATGGATTCATAACGAAAAATCGAGTGGTTAGGCAAGTTTCTGAAAATTTGGTGAATAGTATTTTTACCGGGTAAAAATACTGCGGTCCAGTTGCACCGTAAAGCGTGTCAATTGAATTTTGAACTCTATGTTTGGATATAAGTTTTAAAAGGGTTATAAGACTAGGAAATATGAATTCTGAGAAAAATTGACGAAAATTAGTGAGTTTGGGGAAGCGTGCCCACTGCGCGCATAACAGCTTAAAACTGTGATTTCTCCGAACGACCGAAAAACTCCGGATTCGTCTGATCAAGGGTAATTAAAGGACAATGGTTAACGTTAAAAATTAGAATTTCAAAATAGTTTAGGAAATCATGAACGTTTAGCGGAATAGGAGGAAAATTAGAATTAGTTTGAAATCGCGTGAGGTGGCGGGGCCCACCTCACTTAAGTGGACTTGCCACCTTGCACAACACCATAAAATGAGCCATTTCTCTCTCCTCCTCCCTCACCACTAGGGGAGCGAATGGGATTAGATACCCCAGTAGTCCTAGCCGTAAACGATGGATACTAGGCGTTGTGCGTATCGACCCGTGCAATGCTGTAGCTAACGCGTTAAGTATCTCGCCTGGGGAGTACGTTCGCAAGAATGAAACTCAAAGGAATTGTGTTGCTCCATGGAAGTGGAAGAAAAGCTTCCAAAACTTCTCTTCCTTATAACTTCTTCAAATCAAGAAAAGTTTGTGAGCAAAGTTGTTGGAAATCGTCATCCGAACACATCCCACCAATTAGTTTTCCTTGAAACCCTCTCATTTGTGAGAAATGGGCCAAATCCAGCCACAAAAATTTGAAGATTTTTGGAGTTGTTTGTTCAAGCCATTGCTTGGGGATCACTTGGAGGGGTCCTAGGCCAAGCTTGTGAGTATATTTCAACACACTTTATGGCTTGATTCATGAATTTAAATTTGGAAAACCTAGAGCATGAGTTGTGTAATTGATGTAGTTAGAGAGCTCAAATTGAAGTTGTGCATTAGACAAATGTGGCTTAGAATGATGTTTTAGAGTGATTGATGTGATAAAAATTATTGGTGACTTTGGGATTTTAACTTAGTAAATTTTGGCTATGGTTTCATGACTTTATGAAATTAATGTATTGTAGGATTGTGTAATTGAGTTGTTGAGTGTTTATATGAGTTAATAGTAGGATTGTATGATGTGTGGGATGCTAAATTGGGGATATCCCTTGGTGTGAGGCTATGGAGATTTCGACCATTGTAGGGAAAATTGGAATTTGATGTTGTGAAATTATGTGGTTGATAAATTATGTTGTTAAATGGTGTCTAGAGGTGTGGTGTGATGAGTGGATGCATAGAAAATAAATGGAAAAATACTTGGATTGTGATAGAATACACATTGAACCTAGAAGAGAATAAATGGGCAAAACTATGTTAGGATGGTAAAGGATGGAAAGTGGGACCTAAAATGGTGTTGTAGTAACCAAAGGATGATAAAGAAAAATGAAAAGAAAAATAAAGAAAAATAAATTGTGATTTTTGCCTTGTTTGGCCGAACCTCACATTGGTGGGGGGAAGATTTTGACGTTTTGTGATTTTGGTGGATTCACTGTGTAATGATGATCCGTGTATGATCATTGTAGGTTGCCTCCCGCGAATTTGAACACTGAACCGTGAGCTCGGTGGGTTGCCCTTGGTCCCGGACCAAAGGGATTGTGGTAAGTAATCTTGAACCATGCTTGTATGTTGATAACTTCCATGTGTTTGGTGAATGGAAATTGAATTGGGAATGTCCTATGTGTAGGCATTTCTGTTTGTACCTAGCTCGGGACGTATTGCATTGGAGCTGTGGAAGAGGAGATTATTAAGATAATCCCTTAGTACTGGGATTTGATCCCCGTGTGTGCTCCACCATGCCCGTTGAGGGTAGTGGTTGGAGGTGTATGTGAATAATGTAGTATAACATGTTCATGCATTTATTGTATGTTTAGTGGTACATAGGATGTACCGAGTCTCTGGCCAGTAGACTATTTGCCTTCGGGCGTTACGGACTTCCACTGGATAGGTCTCCATGAGAGAGTTCCAGTTGACCTGGGGTCGTGGTGTGTGATCCATAGAGGAGCACACTAGGAAGTCTCAGGTGGATATGGATGGAGGGTGCCTTGGTTGATGTTCTGGGAACACTCCTTGGTTTGAAACCCGTAGGCTATATGCCGAGGCCATTAGGCTGGACGTTACGTGGTTTTGGCATTGAACATTCCAGCTTCCTCGTATTTTGTTTCCCTATGCTTCCCTACTTCACTAAATTCCTTGCTTTATCCCGTTTTTAAATGTTATGTTATATTGTTTATATGCATCGAAGTGAGCCATGAGGTGGAGTATTCTCCAAAACCTCTGGGTTACTGAGATATATCCATATATCTCACCCTGCTTTGGGGACTTTATTTCAGGTGGTAGCAGTGGTGTTGGGGCGGCGGGCAAGAAGCCTGTAGGATGAGCATGTGGACGTAGCCATTGTTTTGCATTTTGTGGCCACTTGGCCTAGGCTAGACTTAGGGCATGAACATTGTATATGGATTTAGGTTTATGTATATTGTCATATTTGTTCATGCCATCTTTTTGCCTAGGTCTAGTTGTACATTCGTTATGCTTTATTTTGAGGTCAAATTCATTATGTTGTATTTGGAGAATTTATGGCCTTATGATTTACATTGGAAAATTGTAATTGTAATATTGGAC
Source organism: Gastrolobium bilobum (assembly GCF_033153095.1). Classification (NCBI taxonomy): domain Eukaryota; kingdom Viridiplantae; phylum Streptophyta; class Magnoliopsida; order Fabales; family Fabaceae; genus Gastrolobium; species Gastrolobium bilobum. The sequence goes on from NW_026899863.1 coordinate 37,993, forward strand.
CTTGTGTATTATTGAGAATGTTATATGATGAAAGGGCAATAGGCCTATTTTAGGATTAAATTTATGTGCATGTTTAAAGAATGCATGCAAAATGGTTTAAGGTGATTGAAATATGTTAAGTTTTGAAATTGTAAGTATCAAGATGTAAATTGAGTAATTGAGTATAAATTGTGAAGGGTTGTAAGAGCACCAAGGCATTGCTGGTCCTTGTGTGCCACCCATGATTATTAGGTACACAATTGAGGTTAGATTTCACATTGGCAAATATGGGATTTATTGGAAAAACAAAGGAAACTCTAGCGAAATTTCTAGAAATTGACAGAATTTAGGTGAACTTTGGAGAAGAATATCTCCCTCCACAGAAGTCCGATAGGGACGTTTCATATGAAATTATAAAGCTTGAGAAGTCCTCTACCTTGTGTTAAAATTTTAGAATTTTATGGGTTGCAAGTCGTCCTGTAGAAGGAAAAAAACGGACTGCTCATATGGCCACTGCACTTGTGGCTGTTCTGGTGCGAGTTTGAGAAATTTATTCCCGATTCGTTTCTTCGTCAAATTAGGTGCATGATATATAAAATTGAAGCTTGCGGTGTATAGTTTACTGTATAAAAATTTGAGAGCAATTGGTTGAGTGGATTTTCCTGAATAATTGATAGAGTGAAGGCTGTTTGCAGTTTGTTTGAGGTTGGCTGGCAGATTTGCTTGTCCAACTTCAAACGGCGATATCCGGAGCAAACGAGAACTTTATGACTCGTGTGATAGCTTCCTAGAAAGGTAAATAAGTCTAGGATATCATAATAAAAGATGAGAGGTTCGCGGCATGCGGTTTGTCCGCAGAAATTAAAAGACCGAAACATATTCGGATAGGTAGAAAACGTAAAAGTGAGATTTTAGCTAAGTAGATTTATGGGAACCCCTTAGTGACTTGAGAGAAGTATCTTAGGATATATATATATATATATATATATATATATATATATACATATAGTTTAAATAATTATTCCGCAAAGAGTTTACAGTTACGGTCACAAATTTTATTTATTACGCTTTTTTATTGTTTTAAATGCTCGCGTAATAAAACCATAAAAGTTTATTCGCATTTTTATAAATGAATTGCTGTGATTGTAACTGCGCTTAATATCATAATTAATGTTAACAATACCGGTGTACAACGGGCTGTTACAATTGTAGTGTGACAATACAATCTGAATACATTCTCATATCTTTCTTATCTCTATTCTTCTTCTAATTCTTAGTAATTTTACAACATGTTATCAGCACGATTCCGCTCACATGAAGATTCCTCTAAAGGTTAGATTTTCAAATAGGTATGGAGAAAGGTTAGTAACCCAATTCTTAACCTCATTTATATAAAATCATGAATTCTAAAGAGACCATATATGCATACATGAATATTTTTTTTATAGGATGGATAGAATTTCTTCTTGTACTTCACAGGGATAAGTTTTTCACAATTTAAATTTATCACCACCCACTCCTTGAGAACTTTTTCAGTTTTAGAGAATCGAATGAATGCTATAATTGTATCGTGCGACCAATGTTATTAAGATCGCGTCTTAAATCGTTCAATCGGTCGATTTTATGTTTTTTTTTCTTTGTTGCGAGTCAAAATGTAAGTAAGATCATTTTCTTCTTACTTACGATAGACCTAAAAAAAATCCCAAATGATAAAATCCATCTGACTTTCGTTTGTTTCAGAAAAAAAAATCCAAAGTTCTTTTTCTCCCATTCTGAAAACCCTAGGTTATCTTGTTGCTGGTGATACAGCTGCAAGTCGATCTGCTATACGTGAGGCTGATTGGTGCTGCACTGTTGCTGCTGGGTGCCATCTTCTTCTAATTAATAAGCTGCAATTTCAATATGGATGGTTATAATATTGATAATGGTTATCTGGCTGGGCTACGAAGCAATTTTTTTTTAATGTAATGTAATGTAATGATTATGGTAAATGGTAACAGATTGCAATATCGAAATTTGTAATATATTTATAATGAAAAAAAAGGTAATGATTTGGGTAACCGGTTGCAATATATTTATTTGTATTGAAAAAAATTGTAACTGATTGCAATATTGAATTGCAATGATTATAGTCTTATGGTGATTGATTTGTGTTAGCACCTATTTTTGTCCTATATTTTATGGTTTATAACCAAAAGAATAAACGGAGGAAGAAAGGGAAAAGAGGTATTTTTCGAAAATTTTGCAGCATGAATTGAAAATGAGTAGGTCTTGCTCCGACTGCGATATCTCATTCATCCACCGTTCGGTCAAGCTAAAAAACTTTTAGTAAGATCTTGACTTATTGTACATCATATTCAACCGTGAATTTGTTGATTGGATGCCTGTACCATTCCCGAAAAATTCAAAACCGAAACAGTTGTCCCGGGCAATTTCTACTGCAGGCAGCGTTTTTGTGAGGACCATTTCTCTCAAATGAACCGTCTGATTATCATCAAATTTTGTCAGCATGTTCCTCGCATATGATACTTCAATCTGATCGGACCGATTTTCAAACTGAGCTTCCTAGCATCAGATATAAATTTCGAAAGATGGGCTGTTAGTTTTGTTAGAATAGATGCAATTTCGGGCAGCCATATTGCAAGGATCATTTCTCTCAAATGAACCGTCTGATCTTCCTCAAATTTGGTAGACATATTTCTCGCATATGATACTTCAATATGACAGGACAGATTTTCAAGCTAAGCTCTCTGGTGTGAGAAATGGTTGTCGCAAAATGGCTGTCCACATTGAAAAAAATCAATTTTCCTAAGAAGTCCCACATTACCCATTTCTCTTTCCTTCCTCCTTCCTTTCCTCTATATAAAGAGTCTTTTCCCCTTCCTTCAAATACACACATTTTGAAGAGAACCAAACAAAAAAACATAAAAAAGACACTTGGCTTTATATTTAAGCTTGTGTCATAGTAATATTTTTTAAAGATACTTGGGTTTGGAATTAAAACCAAGCTAGTATCATAGTAAAAATTTCATTTTTGAGTAGAATTAAGAGGGGTTTGTTAATTTAGCAGTGACAGCTTGTTAAATTAGTTATCGTGACGGCTTGTTAACCTCATAGTACATTTTTGGTTCCGTACACAACTTGGCATCAAGCTTGTTGAGTTGAGACAGTTCTCCACAACTTGGCTCCGTACACAAATATTTGTCGTCTTTGAGGTAAGTCTGCTTACCTTTTTCTTTAATTTATAATTGTCTATTTTTTTATGATTTTTTATGCTCTTTATTTGTTTTATTAGAAATTTTCTTATAATTGTTTGATTTATTTTATTATTTGTATGTTTTTGTGCTCTTTATTTGTTTTATTAGAATTTTTCTTATGTACCTTAAAAAACTTAATTAGGGATTAATTTTGCCATGACGGCTTGTTAATCTCATAATTTTTGGATCATTTTGGCTGTGACAGCTTGATGAACCAAGCTAATTTTAAATTATTATATTGTATTATTTTAATCATTTTTCCTAATTAAGGATTAATTTAGCCGTGACGACTTATTAATCTCATAATATAATTTCGGATTATTTTAGCTGCGACAGTTTGATGATCTGAAGTTCTTCAAATTTGATACTTCTAAATGAATTATTTCAAAAATTAAAATCAATCAACAAACAAATATTTTTTACAGAACGACGTAGCTTTGAGTTTGCTATTGCACCGAGGGATACGTCGGAGCGGGACCGATCCCATCAAGCATAAAAATAATTTTTTAAAAATTAGTTTTCTTTTCTTTAATTAATTTTGTTTAATTCTTTGGGTGAAACAAATATTTAAAATTTTATTATTAAATTGCACAATTAATATAAGGTAACCGTTTTTTTAAACGGACGGTGTAGGGTGCTAACACCTTCCCTACTCGTAATCGACTCTCGAATCCATTTTCTATTCCAAAGATCAGTTTTCTCAAACAAAAGGGTTTTTCCAATATTTTCCCAAATAAACCCTTGTGGCGACTCCATTGTTTTTAATCTTTCAATTTCTTTCACTGTCACGTCGCGATCCGGTTCCGACAATTTGTAGTAACTAGTAATTATGGTAACTGATTGCTTGATTTATTTTAAATAATTTTAAATACATTAATTGGCAAGCATATTAATATTAGAGATAATCAGGTTCAGATTGGTGAATGAATTTGAATACATTTTATTTGAGTGTTGCAATCAGCATAAATGCAATTGCATTCGGCTTGGTGATCATATTCAACTTGGCACTTGATATTTATCTTGTTGATGTTTGAGTTTGAACTTTTTCTTTGCAATTATCTAACTTAAATGTGTAAGTTATTTTCATGTGAATTTAGTAGTGATTTGGTATTTATGTGATTTTAATATTTTATTTCATAGGTACGTACGATCTTGCGATTTTAAATAATTTAATATATTCAGTAATATTCTTTTAATTTTGAATGCAAATAAAGAGTAATGATGATGTGCAAAAAGAATTCATTATTTTATTTCAAATCTGACCGTTAATGAAATAACCATTGATTAAATAACCGTTACAATTATTTTATATATGATTAAATCTCATAACTGTTACAGTTGTCTCGTGCATGGTTACATGTTATTCAATAATTTAACGCATGAATTTATGAGTTGATATGATTATGCATATATGTTTTAAATGAGACAATAATGATTATTACCGATGTGGTATTTGTGATTTTTATCATTTATTCAGTTATGGATTGACATGATTATTGTAACCGAACGTCATAATTTGAATTGACTCCATATTTTTTTTTAATAAAAAAAATGCATGTAATGAATTAGTATGGTTATTTATAGCATGACATTGATTAGACATGAATATCTTTAATGCTCAATTTATAATATAAATTATCTTTGTTTTGAATCATTATGAATATTCTTTTTTTTTCATATCCGTTGTTCAAAAGCATTGCCTGAAGCAAATGCCAAAATCCCGATAGAAAATCCAATATTGGGTCAAATTATGAAAAGGAAAGAAGTCAAACGAAAGTGGCTAATGAAATGAATATGAGAAATTAAAATAAGGGCAAGTGTTATGTATCTCATGCCAATGAAATTAATCTCACTAATGAGGCTAAATATCTTTGTTGGTTATTGCTCTTGAAGTAGCAGAATTTGAATTATTTTATCAATTGCCTATTTAATGCCTCAATATGTGATGCATGTGGAAGAAACAAATTTTAATACAATAATTAACAATATAAAGCTCTAGAAGAGCTAATTTGTGATTATCAAGGGAGACCAAATTAGCTATAAATGATATCACATTGAGACCACAAATGGTAGTAAATTGACTATTTTTATAAATATTGCAGGTAAGAAATGTGTATACAAAGGAAAAAAAATTACTTGTTTTGCTTCCGATATATATCACACTAATATTAGCATGATTGAAAAACATGCCTTGAGAAATCAAAAGGATATTGATATTATAATAGCTATATTATTTGGCATGAGTGGATAGATCATCCCGGATCAAATATGATGTGAAATATTATTAGAAATTCATATGATCTTGCATTGAAGAACCATAAATTTTTTCAATTTATTGAATTTTCATGTACTGCTAGTTCTCAAGAGAAATTATCACCAGAGAAATTATCACCAGCTAAAGTTGAGATTCAATCTCTTGCATTTTTAAAATGCATATAGGGTGAAATATATGGGCTCATTCACCCATCATGCAGACCTTTCAAATATTATGAATTTAATAGATGCATCTACAAAATGGCCACATGTATGTCTATTATCAACTCACATCTTGTCATTTGCAAGACTGTTTGCTCAAATGATAAATATTAATATTAAGAGCATAATGAAGACAGTTCGTCTTCATAATGCTGATGAATTTATATATTAGCAGAATTATTAAATGTCTCCAATTATTTGCTAAAACATTGCCTATGAGAACAAAGCTCCCTATTTTTGCATGGGAATATGCTATATTTTATGTTGCAGTACCTGTACGCATCATGCCAAAAAGTTATCATCTCCTCATTACATTGGCTTATGGTCAGGAGCCAAATAATATTTTTGATGTGCGATTTATATTCTAATTACTCCACCACAATGCACAAAGATGAATCCCAAATATAGTTAGAAATATATGTTGGATATGAATCTCCCTAAGTAATATATTGAAATAATGATTGGAGATTTAGTGGATTATTGTTATCAGTTTTTTCCAACATAAGGGGGAGAGAATGAACAATTGAAAAATACAGGATGCATTATTATTATCTCATATAGATCCTCGCACAAAGTAAATATGAGAAAAGATATTATATATCGACTGCCAGATGATTTCACTGACCAATAAGTCTAATATTCCAATGTAAATGCTTCAATTCATATTGTACATAGAAAAATAGTCAGTTCCAAGGATAACAATCCTCAAAAATAGAGGAAAGGAGCGAATGATTAAGATAGTCATAATATGGAGACATAAAGACATAACTTTGATCAAACCTCAAAGGAGGTTCAGGTACCTGAAAATAATGAAAATGAAGATATCTCTTAGTTATGTTATTATAGGAAAAGTTGGAATTGTAAAGGTATAGTTGTCAACAACATTTTTGCATAAAATGAAATGATGAAATAAGACGAGGATCTTAAAGATAAATTTGTTGATGATGATTGGCCAAAATATAAAGATGCAATTCAATTTCAAAGGTTTTGGATCTATAATCCAAACATATGAAGGTGTAATGCCAGTGAAGTACAAATGTGCAAAATTATAATGAAGTTGTTGTAGCACAAGAATTTTGCTAAAGCCTGGCATTATTATATTTTCTTGTGGTGGATGAAATCACCTTCAGATATTTTAATAATCTGGCAGTACATGAAAAGGTTGACATGCGTCTAAAAGATGTTATTATAACCTATTTATGTGGTTTAATTCAACCGACAGTAAATATATATGAAAATTCTAGAAGGATCTAAAATGCTTGAAGCATATAAAAATTCCCGAAATATTCGTTGAATGAAGCTTCAAATATCATTAATGGATTAAGACAATAAAGGCATGTGTGGTATAATCACCTTAATAAAATATTTAGTTCAATCGAGACAATCTTATTCTATGAAGCACTGACACTTCAAAAACTCTAACGTGTCATGTCTGACACACTCCGACACTCTCCGACACTCCAACACGCGTTATAGAAATTCAAAAAAAGGTTCAAAGGTTGCATTTCATTGAGTTTTTAGTTCTAACTATTAAATTCGTTGTATTACGATTACCATTTTATTGAGTTTAATATAAATATTTGGGATATCTTATGTTTCTTTGTAAAATTGATGAATATTATAAGTTTAGTTTCATTTTTTGTTAGATTATTAAATATTAAATATAATATACACTACATAAATTAAAAATATTATTTAATATCAAAACTTGTCCCAACGTGTCGAAATCTAACATTTTTTAGAATTAACGTGTCGGAGTGTCGTGTCGTATCGTGTCACGTGTCCCGTGTCGTATTGTGTCCCGTGTCGGTATCGGTGCTACATATATCTTATTAACGTATAATAAAATGTGAACATCCAAAGGGAGATTATAAGATTATTAAAGTGGATGTCGGGCTTTTCAACCTCATATTTTCCCACTTATTCTCACATTTTATCTTTATTTGTAAATTTGTTAGCAGGAATTATTTCTTTTCGATATATAGATACTAGAATAATGCAGGATCCACACAAAGCTAGATTCCAAGCAGGATATTTATTCACAAGTGGAAGCACAACCATGGGATAATAGTAATTCATGAAGAAAGTCAAGAATGTGTTTGATCAAGGTCAATGACGCAACACATCCGAAAAGCATGCAGTTTTTAGTTAGAAAAAGAGGTTCCAACAATATTGCATGAAGATAATGTTGCTTGTATAGCTCTATTAAATGGAGGATACATCAAAGGAGACAGAACGAAGAATATGTCACCAAAATTCTTCTTCATTCATGATCTTCAACGAAATGGTGAAATTGATGTTCAACAAATTCGTTTAAGTGATAATTTGGCAGATTTATTTACCAAAGCGTTACCTACTTCAAGTTTCGAGAAGCTCGTTTACAAGATCGAGATGCGTAAACTCTGAGATATTAAATAATGTTATCATTAGGGGGAGTGAAGTACGTGTTGCACTCTTTTTTCCTTCACCATGGTTTTGTCCCATTGGATTTTTCTGGTAAGGTTTTTAATGAGGCAGCTTTTAATACATATTTCTTCTCAATAGGATTATTGGACATCCAAGGGGGAGTGTTATAAATAATTTATTGGTTGTCCGTATCCGTTATATAACCGTTATGACTGTTGAAGATGTTATGACCATTGGAGACGTTATTGCTGTTGGAGATATTATGACCGTTGGAGAATAATATAGGTTATTGTAATTTCGTGTTTCCCGAGCCTATAAATAAGGCATCATTGTAGTGTGACAATACAATCAGAATGCATTCCCCTATCTCTCTTATCTCTATTCTTCTTCTAATTCTTAGTAATTTTACAACAGTTTCCTTTTATTAATTGTTTTTAGAACTGAAAATGCAAAACAACTCAGACTTGTTTTTGTTCTCGTTTCCAATTTTTTGTTCTTAAAACATCCAAAACACGAAGAACAACATATTTTCATTAATGGCACTTCTGTAATTATCAATAACAAAACTGAAAGGCATAGTTGCATCTTTAAAAAAATTTCAAAACCCCTTCTTCTTTCTCACCTAGCAAGCACCCCCCCCTCTCGTTGAGCAGTGTAAATGAATCATCGTGCGTCAGCAATTAAACTTGGATTTTCTCTAAGTTGCACCTTTTGGTGTTCTTTTTATCAAATCTGACACTAAGTTTATATTTTGGCTTGATTACTGTGTTATTTTGTAGGTTTTCGTCCTAAATTTATGTGTTTTTTTGGTTTGGGTATCAGTGGTTTTGATTATTATTATTAGTAATGGTTTTGTATTGAAGGGGTAACGGTGTTTGGACAGTGGGAAAATGGGTTTGTTTTTCGCAATTTTTCTGGGGATGGCTTATTGATGGCTGTTATGGTGGTTTTGTGTTGTTTATCTTGAATTTGAGTTTTGTTGAAGAAAATTTGATGAATTGAGATATAGTCAGTAGATAAGTCTCTTAATATTTAAAAGAAAAACTGGGAGATAATTAGGTTCATGGAATAACCAATAACTTACTAGTGCTTTTTAATTTTTAACAAAGCATGTCATAATGAACGAGGGTATTCAATGTGAAAAAGAGTCATATGGGGCGGCAGAACTATGATTTCGAATACGATTTCTTATGAAAATTTATGTGCTGAAATATTGTAGCTCAAAAGAAAAATAGAGAGTATGCTTTTGTTATGAAAAATAGTAAGAAAATACTTTGTCAATTTGGCAAACCCTAGTTAGCAACAGCTCTGACTTGAAAGTTATCTCTCAGAGAAATACAATCAACCACTGCCTTAAACACAGAGAAGACAACTGTTGTAGGTAGTTGAGGCCTTAGACCTATATAAAGCTCACAATCTCTAGTTGTGAACTCTTGGAGAAAAACTGAAAAATTGTTGTTATAGAAGAAGATATTCCATTATAGAAAAAAAAAAGGGAAAGAATAACTAGGGAGCTGATAAGACATACTCCAAAGTAGAAAAGATGAGAAAAAGATTGAACATGAAAAAAATCAACAATACACCAAAATTATACAGCCTCTTTGCAAACACAATCATATTACATAGCAGGTTTAGGGGCAAGAAGACACCCTTAAAGATGCGAGCTTTCTGCTCCAACCAAATACAATAGAGAACTGAATCAGTTGCAGACTGCCACTAAATATTAGGTTATTAGCCTCCTTGTTTTTACCAAAACCTTTTGAGTGGAACATTGTAAACCATTCCAAGGTAAAAGTAAGCACATATCATTCACCGACACCCAAAAGGGGTTATTCCATGCTAAAGTAACTGACTTAGCATAGAAAAATGAATGCCTTACTATTAATGAACTACATAAACATATCATGAGAAAGATTAGTTGATGCCTTCAATCTGCAGAAAGTCATTTTCAATAATTGTTATTCACGCAAAAGATTTGATATTAGAGGAATTTTTGACTTCCAAATGGGTTTGACTATGAGAATCTCTGATTATTAGCAGAGTAAGCAAGAAAATTTTGCTTTACAAGAAAATACTCTAACTTACTGAAAATTTTGTTTTTGATAGAGTTCATTGGTATTGATTGATCCATTTACTTGTAGATGACTCCATGTTCTGTTGATCCATGTACTTTGAATCAGAGCCACCTTTATTTTTTGGTGGTTTTTGTACCCATTCATAATGCACGTTATATATAAATTTATGAAAATAAATTAAGAAATAAAAAAAATATCCATGAAAGAAATGAAAAACCCAAAAACTACAGCTATAAGTGCATGTCCTTTAGTGAAGGCTTGTCCCTCACATCTGGGGTAATTTGTGTCTCTATTAATTAGGATATGTATGGTTTTTTTTTACTATCTTAGTATTCACCTCCTAAATTGTATGACAGGTTATAACTATCATGGATATTGATAATTCTTCATCAGAAATGATGCTTGTAGCTTTGATGAATCTCCATCAGATACAAGCAATGATGAATTAGTTGAGCTATGCATTATCGGTATGGTTTACGATTATAACGAGAAATTTTTAAGTTTGAACATCTGCATTAACTGGTCATGATTTTATCACTGAGATATTGAATGGCTCCTGAACAGTTTGCTTCGAGAAAAAACATGTTTTATTAATTTTTGCAATGAGTTGGGGGGCAAAACTTACTTGAGTGACTCAAGGGATGTGCTTCTGGAAGAAAAAGTTGCTATATTTTTATTCATAATTGGGCATAATGTTCGCAATATAGTGGTTGCAGATCGCTTTCAGCATTCTACATAAAATGTCTCTCGTTATTTTAAGGAAGTATTAAGAGGAGTATGTCAATTCGGAGAAGAGTTTATAAAGCAAGAGTCAAAAGAATTGCCTGATAGAGTATAAAATAATCCCACATATTATCCTTGGTTCAAGGTATGTAACTTTATTACTTATGATATTTATTCATGTTGTCTTTTATTTTAGATCTAATTTTTAATTGCTTATATTTCGGTTCTTTTATTATAGAATTGTTTAGGTGCAATTGATGGCACACATATAAGTGCATGGGTTCCTGCTAAGAAACAAACATCGTGCAGAGGTAGAAAGACAATCGTCACACAAAATGTCATGTGTATTTGTGATTTTAATATGAATTTTACATGTGTATTTGGGATGGGAAGGAAGTGCACACGATGCAAAAGTTTTTGTTGATTCACTAACCAATCCAAATGCACAGTTTCCATGGCCATCTAGAGGTGAATATCATATTGGTTAATTTGTCTTCTGTTAATGAAGTAAATAATTTATATTCAAAGCTAATGCAAGTATGTTTTAACTTGTGGATTCTGGCTATCCTTGCACAGGAGGTTTTCTTCCCCCTTTTAGAGGCGAAAGATATCATGCACAAGAATATACTGGTCGCGGTAGACAACCAAGGAATCGTGAAGAGTTATTCAATTATAGGCATTCATCTTTAAGAATGACAATTGAACGATGCTTTGGAGTCTTGAAGAATAGGTTTCCTATTTTTAAGCTAATGCCTCTATATAAACCTTCTAGGCAACGACTCATAGTGATAACATGTTGTGCTATTCATAATTATATATGCAGGTGGAATTTACGCGATGATTTGTTTAGAATGTGGGAAGACATGGATCTTACAGAAATAGAGGTTATGAATGAGACTTCTAATCTTGAGGGAACAAGCTTGAATGATGATAACTTGTCAAGGTTATCTGATGAAGGTGTAGCGAAAATGGCAGCATATCGTGATCATATTGCAAATTGGATGTGGGCACAACGTAACAATTCTGCAGTGTAGTTTATCTTATTTGATTTGTTAAATAATAGGTTTTACTTTTAGATAATCAATTTTCAAGTGACTCAATGTTCGTATAGGCTTATTATTAGTGTACTAAACCCTAACTTATGTTTGTATGTGTTGCTTTTTTTTTATTTTATTTTTTGGTATCCTTGATTGTGTTGCTTATTAAATATATTGGTCTTTGACTAGATTAACTTTGGTTCGATACAATTATAATACATTGACTAATAGTAATTTATATAATAATCTTGTGAAATATATTGAACTTAAAATGTTTGTTATGGTTTGCATTGGTGTTAGAAAAGATTTGTAATATGGTTTTTTTTATCTTAATAATACATCTAAGTTTTTACATATAATAATAGAAATTATTTAAAAAAATAGCAATCAAACGCATTTTTTATTTTTTTTTGTTCTAAAAACATGTTCTTGGAACAAATTTACCAAGCAGATCTTTTAATTCTTTAACTTTTAAAATTGTTTCCAAAACAAATTTATCAAACATATCTTTTTCTTTTTTTATTCTGAAAATTATTTCTTAAAACTATTATATAAAATAGTTTTAAGAAAATAAAAATAAAAATAAAACACAATCATGTCTCCTATAATAATTTTTTTTGAGAGATGGTACCGAAGTTGAGTTGCTAATATTTTTCTGGTCAAATCATGTCGATCGTCCTATATTTTACTAGGTCTTATAATACGTTTTTATCATTTTTTAGTATCTTTTACGTAAGTACCATTAAATTATTTCAACTCATTCTCTGTTTGACATAATTTACATAAATTTCATTCAACCAATAAAAATATATTAAAGTATATATTGCTAAGATTTTTTGTAAAAGTTTCAACTAGTATATTTTGAACATTAAAACCTCTTAAGATTGACATGTTCTCTACATGTAAATAATGACTTTTTAGTTGTGAACATTAGGTCATTGATTGATCTGTACATCGGTTTAGCGGTTAAAAGTCAACTTAAAGGATGGTAGTAAAACAATTTATCATTAGACTCGTTATTATCTTTGATTTATCTAAAGTGGAGTTAATACGGAAGACCAACAAATTCAGATTTATCTCTATACTTCAAGTTCTTTAATACTGCCGTCATTTTGGCGCCATCCACACGAAATTTTAGTAATTTTAGTAATACTGTACGAGAGACCGATTCTTCTAAATATAAATGGTGTAAGTAGATGACGTGGTAAGCAAATATTTCTTTTTAAGAATTTTTTAAAGTGAAATGACTAAAATAAGATATCATCGTTAATATTTCAATCATATCTTATTTATTTTTATAAATATTTTTATAACTCTCTCAATTTAAAAAAAAAAATTCTATTTCTTTTACCTCCAAAACCTTCTTTACATAATGGAAAGGTCATAGGAAAATCCGGACATTAATTAGTTACAACCTCAATTAAATACAAGTCTCATCTAAATTCAGCACATTAAATATTAAAAATACAAATGCAATTTATAATAGCCCTAATTTAGTAATTTGTTAAAGGTGAAATTGCATGAATTAATTATTTAACCATGCATATTGTTGATTAATTAAAGGAAATAATAAATGTGGAGCGGTGTTTATCGAGAAAACACATTGATGGGGTGGTTAAGTGAAAAAAATTTATCAAAAAAAAATTAGTGCGGGTAAGTGAGGTATTAGGCTTGTATTTAAAAAGTCTTGTCAGCAATTCCTCGTTGTGATGTTTGCCGACGCGAGGTGTTCAACGAGTGTTGAAATTGCTCGTTAGTGTAGTTCGCTGAAGCGAGAAGGCCAATGAACAGATGTGAAAATTTTGAAAATTTCACTTAGAGTGTGCATGACAACCTTCTCGGAATCAATTCTTTTTAAATTTCTGTTCCCGGAAACATAAATGGATAGAAAACTCGTTTGGTAAAATCGGTTTATTTTTTTGTTCCCGGGATGAACCGGCTTAATTTTTGTGCTGAGGAACAGAAAAAAGAATCAGAAAATTTCTACTTTTTTGTTCCCAGGCACAAAATGAGAAATACTTATCTCTCTCAATCACTCTCCACCTCTACCATCATCACCGCCACCACCATCATCCCAACACAACTGCCGCCACCATCGTCGCCGCCGTCATCGTACCACTAGTGCCGTCGTCACCACCCCACACCGCCACGATGCCACCGCCACCATTACCACCACCTCCACCCATCACTACCACTATGCCACCGTCACCACCACCATAACTACCACCGTTGTCATCACCCCCACCACTATCACCGTCACCACCACCACCACCACCACTACTACCGCCATCAACCACCACCACCATCATCGCAACCACTGTCGTCACCGTCACCATCGCCATCACACGCCACTGCCACCACCCCCATCGCCACCACTACTATCACCACCACTATCACCAACCACCACTACCATTGCTGCAGCCACTACTGTCACCACCGCCGTCGTTGTCGTCGCTGCCACCACCACCATCGTCACAGCCATTACCGTCACCACCACCACCACCGCCACCATTACACCACCCTCGCCACTACCATCACCACGTCATCGCCACCACCATCACCACTATCACTATCACTACCGCCACTGCCACTGCCACCACCATCACCATGGTGCCTTCACAACCACCTCTACCATGCCACTGCTACCATTGTTGCCGCCACCAACCACCATACTCACCACCATTGTCGCAGCCACTGTCGTCACCACTACCATCCCCACCACCACCACTACCACCGCCGCCGCCACAATTACCACAACCATCGTCGCAGCCACTGCCGTCACAACCACCACCACTATCTTCACCATGTCACTGCCACCACCACTACCGTACCGCCGCCACCACCACCATGCCACCCTCCGCCACCACTACCACAACCACACCATATGAAAAGAAAAGAGATGATCCAAATTTTTTTATATTTAATAGGAATTATTTTTATTATATTATTTGTTGTGTTATCAAACACAATTCTCATTCTCGGAATAAAAATAGAACATGTTATCAAACACTTTTTTTTTCTCAGAAACTGTTCCAAGGCATAGAAATAGAAAAGAATTGTTTCTTTTCAGAAACAGTGCTAGGGAATAGAATGGTTGTCATGCACACCCTTAAGTGATACTCTCTCTCCACCAAATAATATTTCTTCCTCACCAACCGAGAGTTCCTTCATTTATGAGCCATTAAGGAGCTTAATACACATCTTCCTTGTTTCTCCATGAAATCATTTAATATTGAAACCAAAAGTGCATAGAAACCAAAGGAGAACATAACCTATAAACCAAAATCTTGAGAAAACCCTAGTGTGTTAAGATTTTTCACACTAAAAGTGGCGCCCCATCCTTCAAAGAGTGACTTGGAGTGGTGCATTGTTTGAGGTGAAGGTTGGAAAACACTCCTTGGGTCATTTGAGGATCATCCATGGTAAAAAACTAGAATTTCATTGAGTTTTGTGAAACTTTGATTTCTAGGGTTTCAAATTTCGTATGGATGTTGGTGTTGAGGTGTGGTTTATGTTAGGGAATATGCTTAGGAAGTGATTTAATCGTGTTTAGATCGTCATTTTGGTACTCTACATGATTTTTGAAATTTTCATGTCATAGGCATTGTGATTACTTGTGTCGCAAGTAATTTTGGATGCTTGGATATTGATTGTGTTCATTGTTTCTTGGATTGATACAAGTGGACAAGGTGTTGGAATGAGTGGTGGCTGCCTTAGGGTTTTAGAAAATGAAGAAGAGAGTGGATGAGGGAAATATGTAGAGTCTTTTGGTTATAATACTAACTTAAAACATTTAAATGATCAAATATCCTTTTTTCCAACCACTTAAATCCCTTCATCTAACTCAGTGACTAATTAATTTATTCAATCTTCCTTTTAACTTCATAAAATATACGAAATTATAGTCACCACTTTAGTTCGGTGTTCAAGGGTAATTTTGCCAACAGGCATTTTTACCGCGAAACACGCAGAATTCACACTTTTTTTTCAAAAAGTGAATTAATTTAAATAATTAGACTTTCTTTATAATTAACTTGTCTAAATTCTTATATTATTTCTAACATCACAATTTATTTTTAAGATATCGAGTAATTTGCCTACTCGTAATTTTATCCCAAAATGAAACTGTTCATAATTTTCTCAAAAGAGTGATTTAATTTCAAACAATGAAATCTCCCATCTAGTAATTCCATTTTAATTATTATTTTTGTTTGAAAAATTAATTCATATTTTCTCATCGTCTGTGATTCCTGAAATACCACCCTTTTAATGGTATTTTTCTTATTTTTCTATCCCTATATCGTAGGTATAGCGTTTGAATCAATAGAGAACTCTTTCTTCGGTATCTGTATGAATCGAGATTCTTATATTTCAATTCCTTCCTGATACCTCCCAAGGGTGGTATTTTGGTTTAGAAACTACACACAAATTGGAATCCCGAAAAAATAACTTTCTTGGCAAAAATTTCTCTAATGTGCTACTAAACATGAGATTCTAGTAATCCCCTCTCACTTTTCCATACATCTAAAAATAATATCACTACCAAACACCCCTTAAAAATCTCATTTTTAAGAAATAAGAGAGCCATCCCTTAAATGGGGCTACATAGGGCTAATAAAGCTGGTCCAAAACATTACGAGTTAATTAATTAAGAATTTTATTTCTCTTATATCACATAAGATAAATCTTGTTTCCTACCTATGGAACAAATGATGGAATCATCCATTTTACTTAAAAAAAAAATACGAAAATCAAAGTAAGAATAAGAGAAAAAGAAATAAAACCCATATTTCCAAAAAAAAAAAAAAACCCCATTAATTAAAGACAAAATTAATTTTTGGCAAAAGTCCGCCAACAGCAGCAATTAAAAGTAGCCCCGTTTGTTTAAGCAACATAAACCTAACATTTAGATTTTTTTCTTTTTATCCACTGTTTCACTCAATCATTTAACTATAATATTAATATAAGGTACGCGTGTGTATATATATATATCCATCAAGATTCAAGCAGAACCAACAATACTAAAACTAGAGGAAAGAAAAAAGGATATACCGCCAAAGGAAGTGTGTCCAAATGGAAGAGGGAAAAGGAAGAGTTTGTGTAACTGGAGGTACAGGGTTTATTGGTTCATGGATCATCAAGAGACTCCTTGAAGATGGTTACACTGTTAATACCACTGTTAGATCTGATCCAGGTAACCCTTTTGATTTTAACATTTTCTTAAAAAAATTAATTGAAAAAAAATCACATGTGAAGTATATTTTATTTGTTGTTGTTATTATTGTTATTATTATTATTATACGATATTCATGTTATAATCATGACTATGTAACCAAAGTTGTGCAATAATATTTTTATGTATATTTAGCAGAACACAAGAAAGATGTTAGCTACCTCACAAATCTTCCAGGTGCATCCCAAAAGCTACAATTTTTCAACGCTGATCTTAGCAACCAAGAAAGTTTCAGTGCAGCAATTGAAGGGTGCATTGGGATATTCCACACTGCTACTCCGATGGATTTTGAAGAAAATGAACCTGAGGAAATAGTGACCAAAAGAACCATTGATGGGGCATTAGGCATTCTAAAAGCATGCCTAAATTCAAAGACAGTGAAAAGAGTTGTTTACACTTCTAGTGCCTCTGCTGTTTGCTGGCAGCACAAAGAAGAAGAAGTGATGGATGAGAGTTATTGGAGTGATGTGAATATTCTTAGAGCTTTGAAGCCATTTACTTGGTCATATGCAGTTTCTAAGACATTGGCTGAGAAAGCTGTTCTTGAATTTGGAGAACAACATGGGTTGGATGTTGTGACTCTAATACCTACTTTTGTTCTTGGACCCTTCATTTGTCCTAAGCTCCCTGGCTCTGTTTATTCCTCACTGTTTTTGTTGTTTGGTAAGTGCTGGATCTATTTTACCATGAATTGTTTTTTGAGAAATTTGAGTTTGATTTGTCATGTGTTGATCAATTATATATGGCAGCTAAGTTTTCTGTTTAGATCTGGTCATTTTGCTGGTCCTTACATATACATATCTTCATCAACATTAATTGGTTTTCAATGTTTCAATCACTGTATTTTTAAGGTAAATTAAAAACGTTACAAAAAATGAAACTTATGCAATGAAATGTTTTTAATGTAAAGTACATCAATGATTAATCCTGAGGTGGCATATTTGGTAGGTGAGTTGTGCCTAAGAAGCGAACTATTGGGGTTGAAAGGTCTCTGGTTTGATTTCGGGAGAGGTCATAGTTACTACTTTTTTTCTTACTACTTGTTATTGCCAAATCTTAACCGTTGATTTCCGTCAATTTAACGGTTATAATTCATTGGGTCACACTTATTAATTAATTATTAATTCTAATAAATTATAACCGTTAGATTAACGGTTAAGATTTGGTAGTGACAAGTAGTAAGAAAAAAAGGTAGTAACTATAACCTCTCCCTTTGATTCCTAGATGAAATAATTTGGGGTCAGTGGCAAAATCTGTTATACTCTAAGCGACGAAAGAGACTAGTCTTATCCAAATAAACGAGGGAAAAAAAAGTACATTGATATCAGCGTAAGGATTTTGATGTTAAAAATCAACCTAGACAGTGTTAAACATTTTATAAGTTTGTGTCATTAATTATCTTGACTTTATCTAATGTGGAATTCACGATAAAAAAAAAAAAAAGGAATTCAGATTTAGCTTTACCTCAAGTTCCATGTAAATATTTTTTTATTTTTATTTTATAACAATGTAAATATTCTTAACATAAACAAATAGATGCTGCAGGTGACAAGAATCCATTGACAGCATCTCGTACCCATGTGGTGCATGTTGATGATGTAGCTAGAGCACATATATTCTTGCTTGAACATCCTAATCCAAAAGGGAGATATAATTGCTCACAAGGCGTTGTAACTGTTGAAGAAATAGCTGAAATTCTTTCTACTAAATACCCAGAATTTCAAATACCATCACTAGAGTGAGTTCTATCATGTCCTTCTCCGTAGACAAATCTTTATTAAATTTATATGATCTCTCTTTTTATTGTAACAAATATTTAATTTATTTTCTTCTTCCAGGGAGGTGAAAAAAATTAAAGGTCCCAAGCTTCCACATTTAACGTCGAAAAAACTCAAGGATGCTGGATTCGAGTTCAAGTATGGCCTTGAGGAAATGTTTGATGATGGAATTCAATGCTGCAAGGAAAAGGGTTTTTTGTAATCTATTTGAACCATGAAGTTAATAAGATGTATGATGGTAATGAATAATATGTTGCATGGCATTGACAACAACATATGCTGAAGTCATTTATAATAAACGCTTGTCTGTATTATTTTGGCATAGACTTTTAGAAATGGATTGATTTTCTCCTTTCAAATCTAGAACCATGCATCTTTTCTTTGTCACTCATAATTTCCTTATCATGAGCATATAATTGAACATGTTTAAGGACAAAAATAAAATATACGTTATCAAATTAATAATGAAAATAAACAAGAAGAATATGTCAGACTTTAATGACGGGGCTGAATATTATGCCACTAGATAAATATGGGCACAACTAACAAGTACGTAGATCAATTAATAAATGGTTATTCCAAGTTAATCAAAATTTTAGAATTTGAATTCTGAGTATGCACTTATAGAAAAAGCTTTGTCACCTTTGAGATTTTGCCGGACTTGATTGAATTAGTTGGATGAACAGGTAGAGAAGTTAAAAAAAATAAAATAAAAAAATATGAATATAATTAAAGCACATACCAAAAAATTGACCAAGCTCATGGGTAAAAAAAGAAAGGGAAATGCATTTTTTTTCTTTAGTTTAATTTTAATGGACTCCCGGTGTAAAAATTATACCTAATTATGTTGTTCCTCACCTAATCGTGGGAAATTTCTTTAGTATTATGAGAATAGCAAATTCGGTGTTGTTTAGAAGACAATGGGTAATAATAAAAATCTTTAAGAGGTTTGAATATGTGTATGAATCATATGATATTATTAATCATAAACACAGTGCGATAGAAAAGAATAAAGAACAAGACTCACAATATTGTCGGTATACAGAAAAGGAATAAATGAAGTATGCAGAACACTGAAAAAATTCAAGCCACAGAAACTATCTCTTTAAGAAAATTTGTTCCCTCACTGATGCGAAGGTTGATGAACATTTGTCTGTCAGGATAAAACGGATTGCGTATGAAGAATGATGTCACTGTAAGTCAATAACCCGAACGAACACAACTAAATGCCTGAGGAACTACTCCGAAAGGAATGGAAGGATGCAGGCACTGATGAAGAAAAAATCATGTAGAGTAACATTGCAAAAATCGGACAGATTTTCTGAAGGGGTCAGGGTCTATATATAAATACTGACCGGACACGATGAACAGCCGTGACTAACGACTGCAAAGGGGTACGACTAATGACCAGTTTGGTTCTGTATTAACTGAACGAGTCGGTTCGGTTTAAACAAAACCGAAAGCAAAGAACCAGTTCAGGTGGGAAGCGACAATTTAGTTTGAATTTGGAAGGAGCAACGATTGGACAAAAAATAAATTATTTTTATTTCTCGCACGGCCGAGTCGAGCAGAGCTGGACGGACCGCGGCGCGTGCTGGTGTGGATGACCAAAGGCCACCTAACTCCTCTCTCCCCTCCACAAAATATGTAGTGCCCCAAAGAATAATAATGTGAGGTGAGAGCTTATATACCTTCTCACCTCTTATTAGTTGTTCAATATGGGACTTCTTATAACTCACACATCCTTTCAATTTTCCTCTTTTCTTTCTCAACCCACTTCTTATTCACAACTCATAAGATGTAGATACATATTTCAACACTCGATACTTCCTTTTACTAAAAAGAAATTTATTTTTCTATTTTACTAATATTTTTTTGTATAATTTTTTTTAAGGTCAAATTTTTTTTTCCATATACCTACAATAGTTGCATCAAAGATTTTCTCTAAATGACTCGCTGAGATGCGTGGAGAAAATGTTGTCTCCTATAATAATATTTTTTGAGATATGGTACGGAAGTTGAATTGCTAGTATTTTTCTGGTCAAATCATGTCGATCGTCCTATTTTTTTATTTTATTTTATTTTGGTAAACATGTCGATCGTCCTATTTACTAGGCCTTATAATACGTTTTTATCATTTTTTAGTAACTTTTACATAAGTGCCATTAAATTATTTCAACTCATTCTCTTTTTAATAAAATGGAAAAAATGTGTATTATTTTAAAGGAGATAAAATTGTGTCATTTTAAGTGAGAGAAAGAGATAGACAAAAGAGGAGAGAGAGTGAACAAAAAAATATAAAGGTGTGGGTTCCACCTCTTTGTAAGAGTGAAAAGATATAAGTTGTGTCATTTAAAAGGTCAAACATTTTTCCCTAATAAAATTTACATAAGTTTCATTCAACCAATAAAAATATATTAAATTATATATTGCTAATATTTTTTGTAAATGTTTCAAACGTTTCAACTAGTATATTTTGAACATTAAAACCTCTTAAGATTGACATGTTCTCTACATGTAAATAATGACTTTTTAGTTGTGAACATTAGGTCATTGATTGATCTGTTCATCGGTTTAGCGGCTAAAAGTCAACTTAAAGGATGGTAGTAAAACATTTTATAATTAGTCTCGTTATTATCTTTGATTTATCCAAAGTGGAGTTAATACGGAAGACCAACAAATTCAGATTTATCTCTATACTTCAAGTTCTTTAATTCCGCCGTCATTTTGGCGCCACACGAAACTTTAGTACGACTGTACGAGAGACCGATTCTTCTAATATATACGGTGTAAGTAGATGACGTGATCAGCAAATATTTTCATTTAAGAATTTTTTAAAGTGAAATGACTAAAATAAGATATCATCATTAATATTTCAATCATATCTTATTTATTTTTATAAATATTTTTATAACTTTCTCAATTTAAAAAAAAAAAATCAATTTCTTTTACCTCCAAAACCTTCGTTACATAATGGAAAGGTCATAGGGAAATCCGGACATTAATCACGTACAACCTCAATTAAATACAAGTCTCATCTACATTCAGCACATTAAATATTAAAAATACAAATGCAATTCATGTGATTACTTAACGCAACAATAATATAATTAAAGCAAAAATAACTTATTTATAGTACCCTTACCTTTATATATGGTTATCGTTTTTTATAAGAGAGTACATACTCATGTTGTATAGAAAATATACTCAGCTGATTACATAATGAACCTAGTTATCTTAGTGTATTTATGACAATTGGATTCGGACTTGATAAGTGTTCACAAAAATTACGCTCGTATCGTATGGCATAATTTACATCTAGTCCTATATATGCATTGATATCTATTTTAATAAATATGGTATGTTTTGTTTTAATTACTTTATTGTCTTGGATTTTTATCTAGTGAAATTATTCTATTTGTAATTATGATTTTATTTTTATTTTTTGAATTGAGTTAAATGTTGCACTTTTAATTAAAACTCTGTGTCTTGTTAAGTTGAATGTTATAATATGGGTATATCTATGAACATAGCTATGGGCTTAGTTCTCTTGACCATACCCCTTTGAACATGACTCCAGGCCCACTTACTGTTAACCTATAAATTAATTTGATTTTCTGCAGAGATGGTGGTGATTTATCTATACAAGACTTCCAGAAAATGTTTCAAGCTTTGCCACAATACTGTGAAAAAGAGGAAAATATTTCTTTCCTTTTTTTTCCATTTTCTTTTAATTCTTCTAAAGTTACAATGAGACTAATACATTGTTTGGATATGTTATATTTATAAATTTTTTATTTATAAATTTTTATAAACTACATTATGTATTTTGAAGAGTATATTTTCAAGTGAATATACTCCCCGGAATATATAGTATAGTTTGTAAATATAAGTACTCGCATAGATTCCCCTAACAAGTACCTCATCTTCTTTTAGTTCTTTGGCTTTTCTGTATTTGTTTATTAAGAAACAGAATTCATTAAAATTTAAATTATTTATGACATCAAACATTTAACATTTGTTTATTAAGCCCATCTGATTTTGCTCTGCAAAACCCGTCTTTGCAATCCTTGTTGTTGTGTCTGCGTACAAAATATACATATCATCACAATTAGTACTTTATTTATATTTAATGGAAAAAATAGAAAAAATGAAAATGAAGGTGCAGAGGCTAATTACTGTTCATGGTGATGCTGCATTCAATGACATGCCATGGCATAAGAAAACTAAAGTTTTTGGAGTTTCATTCACCGGAAGCCATCGGCTTGCCAAAAGCTTCATGCCTCGTGAATTCAAAACGAATTCCTACAAATAAATAAATAAATAAAAATTAATAACTACGTTAAGATTATGTTTTTGTTCTTTTTTTTTTTGTTCTTTGAATTTGAATATATAACATGCACCATTTATTTATGCACTCCTGGCTTCCTCTATACGAGGAACAAAGGAAGATGCACTCCTCAGTAAGAAACACCGTTTATTTATGCACTCCATTGCAGTCGCAAAATCCAGCAATATACATATTGCTGATAAAAACGCAGATGACAATACTCGAGTATTCAATTTATATACCCGAGTAAACACTCTTACATGACATATACTCAAGTATCAAGATCCTATATTTTAGTACATAACTCGGTCTACACTCAAACAGGACAACTGAATAAAATGGTTTAATACAGGGACAGATGGATAATTTTAAAATTAATTAAAAACAAAAGGGTATAAAAAAAAAAAAAAAAAACCATCCCCTTATATTAAAAACTCATTTGGAGTTGTTTTTAATGTCATGTCACACCTTATTTTTTTCTTAAATTTTTTAAATTTACGTAGATAGAATATATATTGGAAAATAATTTTCCTATGTCATGTAGGATAGTTATATTATATTGGGTAGTGGCAGACTTAAAATTTTTTATTTATGTCTGCACATTTATTGTTGGGGTTTTGAGGTTTGGGGGCAGCGTTTTTTGATTTTTTTTTTTTTAAACAAAGTTTTAAATGCATTGAAAATAAAAAAAATTGTGAACAAGTGTGCAATAATAGGTTCGCCACTAATCAGGTAACCCACCAAGTCTAGTAGAAAAGAAATGATAGTATGCAACACTAACAATATGTGCACCCAAAAGGGTCACCATTTCCTCCCTTCGTTATGTCTTTTCTTCCAAAAAAATTACAATGTGATGGACGAAGGAATAAGGTCCTGGAATATTAGGACCTGAACAAATAACTAACATTAAATTTTTAAAATAAAATAAAATAATTAACCTTAAAAATAGTAAAATCTTTGAACCAATCAACTTTGAATGGAGAGGTATTAGAATACTCACATGTGTGTCAAGCAAGCACGTGCACAACAACGCACAAACGATGAGGAAGAGAAGGAAGCCGAAAGTGACAAGTGCAATTTTTCAAACCATTAAAGGAGTACAAAAAAAAGTCCGGGAGGTAAACTTTATGGGTGCACTTGCAGTCAATTGCAAGGGAATAGGTCCGCCACTGATATTGGACACTCATGAAATTTTATGTCTATTTTTCTTTTTTTTTAAATTATGTGCCTCACTACTTTATTTCATCCACATAAAATATTTATCTTATATAACATAAGATTAATAACACCCATATGAGATTAATGTTTCTCATATTATAGGAGATAAAATTATCTCCTACATACACATAAATTTGTATGGGGCTATATGAGGCCATATATAAAGGAAAGAAAGAGAAAAAAAAAATATGAGTTTCACATACTTATATCAAATATATATGTAAGAAATAAAAATATTATGAAAAATATTAGGGAAAAATATTTCTCCGACAACTTGAGATAAGTTTATCTCCAGTCACCCCAAAATTACGTCGTTTTATTTATTTCTTTCCTTATATTAATTGATTCACCTTTGAATGGTTATGATTCCCTTTTTTTCTCTCTTCTTTTATCAACATTGATCAATCTTTGTATGGTTATGATTGAGTAGCCAGAGACAGTGGCGTATAGGGGTGTTAACGAGCCGAGCCGAGCCGAATTTTGGTCTTAACGGGCCGAGCCTGTGTTCAAATGTATCAGACTGACCTTAGCATGTTACCTGTTACGAATATAATATTAGTATGTGGTCTGGCTCATTTACAAAAAATAAAAGCTTGGTTTAGCCTGTTAGCCTGTTTTAAAAAAATAAAACAACAAAAATTTACCCAAACAAAATCTACAATCAACAGCACTAGTAATTCCATAAATATTCATAAATTTAATGTATATCCAAATAGCATAATATAAAATAAAATCATTCAAAAATTCTATTTAATTAATAAAATGGGATGAAATGAATTGAGAAGAGAGAGTGTTATCACAAGTAGTATAAAAAATATAAAATAAAATAAAAATATATTAGGTAAGCCTGAGAGGCTCTAAGGCCGAGCTTTTAAATTGGAGCCTAAGGCCTTTTTATTAAACGAGCTTTTATACAAGTCCAAGCTTGGGTCCAATAATCAATTTTAGACATGTAAGCTCAGGCCTTCACGAGCCGAGCCAAAGGCCCCTGGCTCGTTTAGCACCCCTAGTGACGTAGCCACGTAGTCCCTAGATGGGGCCAGGGCCCCTGTTGACTTCTTTAAAAAATTATTATTATATATATTTATATAATTAATTATTATTTAGCCCATTCTAAAGTTAAAATTTAGCCCATTCTATGCTCTTTGTCTCTTAGCTAATAACTTAATACACTATTAGTGGAGTTGAAAACCCAGCGCACGGGTGTCTTCTTGTTCTCGCGGTCCTCTCAAAGTTCAAAACTCCAATGATATTTGCTCTTAAATTGGTGCTTTTTTATTCTGAAATTTTTTTAATTTTCTTGTGATTGATTTTATTTTGTGAAGATTTGCTTGTCAGAGTAGAGTGCCTTTTAAGTGTTTTGTTTTTTTAGTGTTTCCTTCAATATTTGAAGTGGCATCACAGTCTTAACTTGGAGTCTTGGTCTCAATCCTTACAGCAAAGACTTCTTTTCTTCTCGGTTTGAGCTACAACACGTTTCAGGTTTGGTCTTTAAACCATAACCTGGCTATTTGGAAGTGAGTTTCTTCTTCTTGGTTTCACTTACATGGCAACCAAAATAAGAGCTCATCTTGGTTTATCCACAGTCCATTAAGTGATTTTCTGGGTTATTATTTTTCTTTTTCTTTTTTTTTTGGTACCCAATCCCTGTTCGCTGTTAGTCTAGCTCCCTTTCACCGCCAAACAATTTTAGCTGACCTCTATGTTAGCTACCTCTCTGACGTTTGTGAAAAAATCAATTAAAAACTTTTATTTTCTTAAATGATTATCTCTATTAATATGATCTTGTATGAGCAACTAGGGATGAAAGTGGGTTGGGCTGAGCCAAGCTTTGTCCTGAAAAGTTCAAACTTATGTCAAAAAATTTCAATTTAACCTGGCTCAAGCCTAATACGAGTCTAACTGTTAGCCTGACTTGACCCGTTTATAAAAAAACAAATGGCCTGGTCTAGCACATTAGCCTGTTAATTTTTAACTTCCAAGCAGAATCATGAATCAACTTCACAAAATACTCAAATTTCATTGCTAAACCAAAAATCACAATTTTAACGTCCAAACATAATCATGAATCACAACAAAATTCATCATAATTTGCACTTAACTCACTTTCAAAAACAAAATGCTCAAGCTAAAGAACATATATTTCATCAGCTCCAACAAACAAATTCATACTATGTAAAATAAAATAATTACATGAATCCAACGAACACATCATGATGCTTGTAGTAAGTATAAGCTCTCCTAAAAACCTTTTAATATATTCATATACACAATCTAACATGTTGAGATATTGTTTCCTCCTAGATAAGAAATAAAGTCAGATTTTTATTAAAATATAATCGAATATAATTGAGTTATAAATAATTACAGTTGATTAAATTTATATTTCTTGTTTTTTCAAGGCATACTTATCCTATTTTATTTTATTTAAAACAAATAATACAATATAGGCCGGCTCGTAGGCTTATAGGCCAGGCCTTGTGAAAGTCGGCCTACGGCCTATTATTAAACAAGTTTTTTCATAGCCCAAACCCGGCTTATTTTACGAAATATACTGGGTCAGGTCAGGTCTGGCCTGACATAGGCCGAGCCGTAGGCCCTTGTAGGCCGGCCCGACCCAGTTTCACCCCTATGTGCAACCATGCCGTATTGCAATTTGGTTTCTTTATGAGCAAAATGAATTATTAGGCAAATCCCAGGTTAGTTTTTTTATACGTTTGCTTTGATATATAATAGTTGCCTATTATTTATTTGAATTTTCAATATTATGTGACATTATTTAGTAAATAATTTAGATAAACATGCTAGAATTCATGGTAAATTTTTTTCCTAATAGATTTGTGTAATTACGATAAATGTTTTGATAATTTGACGTGTCAAATTTTTTGGCCCCAACTAAAATAAAATTTTGGCTCCGCCACTGGCCGGAGATAAAATTATCTCCGACAGCTTGAGAAACGATAAGCTCAAAATATTAATCACATATATATGAGACAAACATAACAAATTATATTTCCAAAATTTTATCCAAGGGTTTAGTATGTATCCTTTTAAATGATATAAGTTGTGTCCTTTTAATTTTTTTACTCTATATACTCCCGTAGTACATAATTATAACATTTAAAACTGTTTTTTTTTTCACTTTTTACATAAGATGTGATTGAGAAGAGAGAAAACAAAGTAATTTTTCATATTATATCTATGGATTATCAAAATTACATAAAATAAAAAAACTAAAAGAGTTTAAAGCAGAAATAATTTTCCATTTATCGAAACTCCAAAATTAGGGGTATTCATCAACCGATCCAAACCGATTCAAACCGCGGTAACCGAACCGAAAAATCGATAAACTAATAAACCAAAAACCGAAAAATCGAAAACTGAAAAAAAATCGCAAATTTTAATTGGATTAGATCGGTTTTTGTTTTTGGATGGGTTGATAAAAACCGATCCAATCCAAATCGATCCAATATATTAATTCTCCTATACCTACTTGAATCTTTCCACAATCATAGGTCAAAAGTTTTTAAACCCGAGACTCATTGGGTATCAACTAAACTCAAGAAAAAATCTAGTCACATCTCATCAACAATTTTATATTTGTAGAGTTTCATATCTTATTGCTAAAAAAAAACTATATTATAGTTTACTAATGCTTTTGTATTTAAAAAAATAATAATTTACAAAGTCAATATATACAAAAGATGTTATTTTGCATAATAATCATGAAATAAATTTTAGGATTTTCAAAAAATCGAAAATCGATCAAATCCAAACTGAAAAAAATTGGATTGGATCGGATCAGATTTGAAAAAAAATTCAAACCGAATAGATGATTATATGATCAAACCAAAAGAATTAGATCGAATAATTTTTACTTCTAAAATCGATCCAATCCAGACCGCGAATATCATAACATGCAGCTGAAGAGTCTATTAAGAATCCACGTGTGCAACGCCCAAACAGGCAAACAATGGTCTTCTTCCATTGTCGTGTCGTGTAAACCCCCCTCCCCCCAAAACCTTAACCTGTGTCGTTTCGATACAAATCAAAACTCTCTCTCTCTCATTAGAAGTGTGAAGAAATGGATCCAGTGTTACCCATTGTGGCGCTGTCGCTTTTGTTGGGTGCCATAATTGCCTTCGTCTTCTTCAACACTTACTTTCGCAAGCGCCAATCGGAGGTCCGATCCATTGCAAATCCGGATCCGAACCCAATATCCTCCAAACCCCCTCCTCCCAAGAAATCTCACTCCAAACCCCATTCCTCTGATAAGGTCTTTTCCTTTTCCAATTCGGTTTTTCGCTTTTGCCTCTAAAACCAATTGGGTTCTTAATGAATTTGAATTCTTGGGTTTACATGCATTGGCTTTAAGTGATAAGAAAAACAAAAATAATAAATAAAATAAACAAATTAATGCTTTTCCTCTTGTGGGTATGTCTGGAATGAGGTACTCGCTACTGGGTTTTTTTCTTTGTATTGTTGTTTTGCCCTTATGTTTGAGAAAACTGAGTAATTTCTTAGTTTACAAGTGTTGGGGTTTGGATGATGTTAATGGGATGTTGGATTTGAGTGAAAGAAGCTTACTTTTCCTATTAAGGATGTCTCTGGAAAGTGGTATTGGTAACTGAGTTATTTATTTATTTATTTATTTATTTTCTCTATATTGCTGGTTTGCTGTAGTGTTTGTGAAAATTGAGTAATTCACTTGTTGTTTCAGAAGCTTGCTTTTCTTTTGGGGGGTTTGGATTGCATTGATGGGTTATTGGATTTAAGTGGAAAAAGCTTACTTTCTAGTTGTAGTCTGAAGTTTGTTAAAATGTTGATCAAGTATTACTAAGTATGGTTTTGTGTAAATTTTAAGTTAATTTCTGATTTGATAGATAAGAAATTCTAATTTTTCTTTCATTAAAATGGGTTTTGGGATAGCTTAATGGTCTTCAGTTGTTGCTGTGGATTTATACTCCTCAGCTGTTGTGGTGTTTTTTGTTAAAAATATGAGTAGGCGTAGAGTTTGTAAGCTGAAAAGCCTTATGAGTAAAACACAATGTATTTGGAGAACCAGCAAATCTGCTGTGATTTATTTTATGGTTTGGTTTTTGGTTGGATTAAACTTTTGTTTATGGAACATTAGGATCAAAACAAGCGGCATCATCCGTTGGATTTGAACACCTTGAAAGGCCATGGAGATGCAGTTACAGGCATATGCTTCTCCCCTGATGGCCGAAATTTAGCAACAGGTATTCTAACATATTTGTTTACAGTAGATATATGTAATTGTGTTTTAAGTTTAATGCCTTTTAAGTTGATTTCATCAACCTTCATGGAAATGCTCATATACTATTTGCACACGCGCACACAAACCGTAAGAGCCGTCTTCATGGCTCTATTTTTCTCTGTATATTATTCAAGTAAGTAGTGTCTATGAAGTTGATAGGACCCAGGACAACATGTTTATAGAATTAGTTTGGTGGTTAGAGTTGTACAAGCAAGGCCTTAGCTTAAATAGTAGGAGGGGATAGAAGAGATGGTTATTTTGAATTGTTAGCGTCAGAAAACCGAGCATTACTTCCCTTGTAAAAGGGGAACTCTTTGTTGAAGGGGAAATCCTTGGAAGGAGAGTTCTCTCATTTTTTTCTGTTGAGATTCAATAAACCTTTGCAGATTTGTTCTCTTTTTTTCTATTTCTCTCTATTTTGCAGTTCTCTTTCTTGAGGGCTTTTAACAGAAATGGTTGATGCACATCTTTTTATTCTACAATTCTAATTCTACTCATTTCCCACAACTACGAAAAGCCCATCCTGATCTTATTGTTGACTTGTTTATTATTCTTTTTTTTTTTAATAAAACAAGAAACTTCATTTTAGAGTGGAGGGAAAACAATAACTAGGGGGAAAATAACTTACCCGTCAAAATAAAGAAACTAAGACAAGAAGAAGGGTCAAAATGGCTTTAAAACACAACAGAGCTAACCAATCTCTCTCATATAAGAAATTATACATCCGTAAAACACTGTGAGCTGAGCAGCCATAAACATAATTTATCCTATGAGATCATAACATGTTTAAGAGACAAAAATTTACAGTCGAAGTTGTGGACAAACTGCTCCAGCCAATTGCACCAAGAAACTGCAAAGTTTGCATATTTCCCAGAATTTTTTGCCTCCTTATTTATTTGTCTTATTGTCATTAATTAATTACATTTTTGAACACGTATTTTTCCTTCTTTCTTTTCTAGATTTCTATGACAAAAGATTCCTAGCTGTTCTAATGGTCTTTTTCCCCCTTTTTTTTTTTTAAAAAAAACTTCACTTGTATGAGCAGTTGAGCATAATATATGAAACATTTGTTCCTAATTTCTTACAATATATTGTCTGTGCCAACAGCTTGTGCTGATGGAGTGGTGAGAGTATTTAAGTTGGATGATGCTTCAAGTAAAAGTTTCAAGTATGTGAATTTCAAGAGCCTCTTGATACATATACATATCATCTTAATCTCAAGCATGTTCCATGTGTATAAATTTTATTCTCTTAACTCGTTTGCAGGTTTCATAGAATTAATTTGCCTGCTGGAAGTCATCCAACGGCAGTTACATTTTCTGATGATGCATCATCCATGGTTGTGGCATCTAATACGCTCTCTGGTTGTTCATTATACATGTATGGAGAAGAGAAACCTAAAACTTCTGAAAATAAGCCACAAACAAAGCTTCCTCTCCCTGATATTAAGTGGGAACATCACAAAGTTCATGATAAAAAAGCAATATTGACTCTGTATGGAACCTCCGCAAGTTATGGCAGTGCTGATGGAAGTACAATTATTGTCTCATGTTCAGAAGGTATATTTTTTACATCATCCCCAATTGGAAACTATAAAGAAAATGTATGTTCTGTCATAATCTATGTATTTGTGGTCTTCTCACCTAAATGTATGCAGCAAGTATGAAGGGAATTTCAATTTTAACTCGAAATAGCTTGTGGAAAAAGAAACTCTTGTGTGGCTAAAGATCCACAAACTGATTTAAATAGAGTATACATTGCTATTTATGTTGTCTTTACTTCTCTAAACCTGTATATTTTACCACTAAAATACTGTAAATGGTTAAGTTACCAACTCTATATTATATCACCTAACGAGGCACTTCTAAATCAACATCAACATCAACAACACCTTTATGCTGAGACATTAAATTATTAACTAAAATTTTGTTCTGGCATGAGGTTTCTGCTACTAGTGAAATCAAATGCATTATGTTTTATACTTGTATTTCAAATAGCATGAAATTATTGGCACTATCTTTATGCTGAGATATAATGCTTGATGGTGTCTTTCTGAAACCTCTGTCCTAAAGTTTGATTTCTAATTCAGGGACTGACATCATTCTTTGGCATGGAAAAACTGGGAAGAATGTGGGGCATGTGGATACAAATCAATTGAAAAATAACATGGCTGGCATATCACCCAATGGACGTTTTATTGCAGCTGCAGCATTTACTGCAGATGTTAAGGTGATGTTTAATGTATATTTTTATGTAATTTATTTGGAGTTACTAAGATATTTTATGTATACACACACACACACACACACACACACACACAGAGAGAGACACACACACACACACATAACCAGTACGAGCTGGGATTGATCCAGGTTTATTCCTTATCTTCACCTCAGCAACGAGGCTGCATCCAGTCAGTTTTAATCCATTTGGTTCTGGCCTTGAAAATTGATTTTGTATTGCATTTATTACAATTCAATTGAAAAAAGGGAATAAGCAACATGGCGAAGATGTTAACTGACTCATAAGGTTATTCTTGACTTCTATTGATGTTTGTATGCAGTTTATGGTAAATTGTTGCTATAAACATTGCTGTGTGGAAAAGTTGGTAATCTCAAAAATAAATATATTTGAGCACTTCAACTTAAAAGTAACTTGCCATGCTTCTTATTCTTTTCCTGCTTTTGTATATCCAACCACCTTCATTCTCCATTGTTCTCTTGCTATCTGTAATTATCTATTGTTTCTCTCTCTCTAGACATATAAGTATAACACCTTTTACTTTAACTCAATGAATGGTTAATCTGCAATTGTGGACCCAAGCAATTTTCAATATTGTGGCCAGCGAGAAAAAAAGGATTTGAGGGAGAAACTTGACTTGAGAGACTCAAGTAGTCTGTTTTCATTGATTCTGATTGAAAAATCGTATCAGAATTTTACTGCTTCTGTATTACTAATGCTTAATATGTTCTTCACTGTTGCTTGTTTACAATGTCTGCCAGGTGTGGGAGATTGTATATGCAAAGGATGGATCTGTCAAGGAAGTTTCAAAAGCTATGC
This sequence comes from Gastrolobium bilobum, assembly GCF_033153095.1. Taxonomy (NCBI): domain Eukaryota; kingdom Viridiplantae; phylum Streptophyta; class Magnoliopsida; order Fabales; family Fabaceae; genus Gastrolobium; species Gastrolobium bilobum. The sequence goes on from NW_026899863.1 coordinate 70,842, forward strand.
AGCTTAAGGGGCATAAGGTTTAATATTAGTATTATCATTTGTTGGGTGATTTCAATTTTAAATTAAGGTCCCATTTTGACATGTGTCGATTTTGCAAGCCCGAAATTTTTACATTATACTTTCCATCAAATGCATCAGATTTTCATTTATGTGTGAGCTATATTTTGCGCTAATTTTCATTTATTTTGATGCAGTACAATCTTATATTTTCATGTATTATATTAGATTATCTTGGATTAATGGAAATTTTATGAGTATGATGTGCATGACGCAATCTTTCAATTCAACTATGGATTTTGTGAAACATCATTATTTGATTTACATGTTGACAGATCCTAATCCATATATGTATGGGTGGTTTACAATTTAAACAATAGAATAAAGGGTGATTTTTCAACTTTTTTATTTTAGTTTCTCACATGAATCTTTATAGGCTCTATACATAAATTTGGATTACTTTTATCTTACTCTAAATTTCTTATGTATTTCAAGTACTAAATCAAGTGTATTCACGAGTATAACTTAATGTTATTTTTCCCTGGGGCATAAAGGAAAAATAGCTCGCTTTAGCATTATTTAATTTTTTCAAAGGCGATTGAAAATGAAATAAATTATAGTTCACTAGCATCCTCATTTCCTCCTGGATTTTTCATCATCATCATTTTTTTTACAATGATTTTATTACTTCTCTTTGTGTCAGAGTGCAGTGACTTGGTTATGCTTTGCCCCAAACTCCGAGCAAATAATCACAGCATCTAAGGATGGTTCAATAAGAATCTGGAATATCAATGGTAAGCAAAATTTTACGATGATTATTATATTTCACTTGTCAAATTAGTATTATTTTTCTAGCAAAATCTCATGCCCACACAGTAACCTGCACTTGCTAATAATGTAAACTTTAAAGGCTCAAGAGAAAAGTTACATGGCGATGTTATTAATGAAGAATTCAAAGTAGTACTTTGATGTGATTCTATGGCTGAAAATGGACATATTTTAATTTCCCAAAGTTATTTTCTTTAGCCATAGTTAGAGAAAAATGTGCTTGTTATTTAATCAAAGAAGTAGGATTCTTATGGAAATGTTTTCTGAAGGTCTCGGCTTTTAATTATTCAACTCTTCTCACCTGTATTTTTTTTTGTTTTATCTTGAAGTTCGCTATCATCTTGATGAGGATCCAAAGACACTGAAGGTGTTCCCGATTCCTCTTCATGATTCTACCGGTACTACATTGCACTATGATCGCCTTAGTATTTCCCCTGATGGAAAATTTTTGGCTGCAACCCATGGTTCAACATTGCAGTGGTTATGTGTTGAGACTGGAAGGGTTTTGGATACAGCTGAAAAAGCCCATGATGGTATGGCCAAGCATCAACCTTTTGATATTTCCCATTCTTGCAATTAAAAAGTCAAGTAATCTTCTATCTAAGATCTTCAATTCATTGATTATTTTCTTCGCTTGCAGGTGACATTACATGCATTTCATGGGCTCCTAAAACTGTTCCAATGGGTAAAGCTGTTAATCTGACTCCATTCCTTTCGGTTCTTTACATAATTTAATTTTCCCAACATATTTCCATTATTGGCACACAAATTTTCGTTCAAATCTTTCTCATGTAGTTTGAGTTTGCTAGGCAGTGTTAGAAGATAATGCCAATTATGTAGATAACTGTACAATGAATTTGACTTAAAATGTGAGGAATACCAAGATATGTTTGGATTTTGTGGACATGTGTTTGTATTTCCATCAATATGATGCCTACAATGTATCTTATGCTAACCAACATGTACTTTTTTTTTCTTTGTCATCTTAAATATTGTGGTGCCTTTTACAGGAAATGAACAAGTCTTGGTTTTAGCCACAGCCAGTTCTGACAAGAAAGTCAAGTTGTGGGCATCTCCATCGATCCTCTAATCCTGAATGCACCAATTGCCATCGTAGCATGCCTGAGTACTTAATGACAAGTAATTTATGTTGAAGAGAGATGCTTCAAAAGTTCTCAGCTTTGGTCTCTTCCTCTTTGGTTGTTCAGTCATTTTTACAACTTGATTAAAGCTTGCATAATATCATGCAAAGTTGAATGACAAAACCAGGATGAGCTGAAATCGGTGCACAAGTCGTTCTGTTGCTGCTTAGCTTAGACTTGAATCTTACACCGAATTTTGTGACAAATAATTTGTATACGCATATAGATAATGTTGTTGGTTTTGGTTGTGCTAATGAGTCTGACGTGAATGATGAGGGTGATGAGAGAATAGTGCTAATGTTAGTATCTATGGAAGATGACATATTGGACATGTTGCTAGTGGCAACAGTATGTCCCTTATTTAAAAAACTTTTTCATATTTTCTGCACCATGGTGAAGACATTATTATACCTTTTCAAGTTTCAAATCTTGGAGATGGTTTGATTGGGAAGTAACTTGAAATCTTGGTTTGAACTCCAAATATTTTTTCTGAGTTAACAAGAATTGCAACAAAATTCACTGAAACACTTCGTTTTTTGCTCTTAGCCAAACTTAAACAATACTCAAAGAGCTATTGTTCAAGGTGTTGTGAAAACATGAAGAGGTATTTTAGAGAATTATGTGGCACTTAATGGAAGTACGATGCTACAATGTAAAGTGTAGCTTCAACGTGAAGTGGCTGTGGCATGAAGCTAAAGGGGCTTATAAAGAGAAAAGGACATAAATAAGACCCAAGTAACAAAAACGAAACGCCCACCGTGGGGCTCGAACCCACGACCACAAGGTTAAGAGCCTTGCGCTCTACCGACTGAGCTAGACGGGCAGCTTTTACTCAAATTTTGTTCCTTATTAGATTTAATTAATGATTTGTAAAATTCAAAATAAAGGTAATGTTTCTTTCACAAAATTAGAATGATTTTTTTGTTTCTATAATTTATCTTGTACAGAACGTAACTCAAACTAAAATTAACGAGAAAATAAAAAAAATTGGGTTGAGTGGTATTGAGTTAAATAAAAGAATTTAAAAAAAAACAAGTATATGCAAGAAAGTTAAGTGTAGGAGTTGATTACAAATAGAAAATGGTGTAAACATAACATTTGCTAGAAAAAATAATAAAGATACAAGGTAATTTTTAGGAAATATCACAATCAATCACATAAAAATATATTACTATAGTTTCCTCACGACACTCTTTACAATTAATATGATATAACGGAAATATAGTTAAAGTAATAAATTCTGGTTTACCGGGAAAAAAAAAATTCTAAGCGCAGAAGTTATTCACAATTACAAGTTTGAATTTTCCAAAAAAAGAAATAAATAAATAAAGTCCAAAATAATGCAAGACACTATATTAGAGCTTATAAATAACTCTTATCTAATTATTAATGAGAAAAAAATATCTCATGTTACTTTAGACAATTTTGTCTAACGTTCATCGAAACAACATCGTTTTAGAGTTGAAAAATTAAAAAATTAGAATGATAAAGACTATTATAACCCTGAAATAAATTAAAATTACAAAAATACCATGATTTTCGTCTCAAAATGACGTCGTTTCGATGAACATTAGATAAAGTTATCTAAAGTAACTTTAGAAAAAATAAACTCATTATTAATTTATTTAAGAAAGGAAGCAAGGAGTACACAAAGATTAAACAACCACTTTCTGTATTGTTGAGTATATCCATGAAAAAAAAAATGAGAAAGAAAGAAAAATTTATGGTGAGTAGGAATCAATTTGATAATATTATCAAATAAATTATTCTCTTATTTTAATTATCCAATTATATGATGGAATATTATCGAAAAACATTAAATGATGATGATAAAGTAACGAGTTGTGTTATCAAAAAAAAAAAAAAAAAGTAACGAGTTGTAAAAATACATATGAAGAAAAATAAGTATAAAATAAAGCAATATCATTGTAAAACATCAAATGGTTGTGACAACTGACAAGGCAATATATTAATAGTGAAAATAATAATGAAATAATATATTTAAAAAAAAAACAAAATGATTACTTGCAAAAGCAATAATAACAAAATGACAAGGCAATTTGCACAAGGGTCGAAAAGCAATACCAATACCTCCTTGCGCTCGAGCGCACATATGTTTGATTTAAATATGAATTTTATAAAAATTATGTTGTAGGAAAAGTGACTCTATAATGTTATAGAGATTCGTTTTGTGTGCCGTAATTTTTTTTCTTTTTTCTTCAAAAAGTGTGGGCTCCATAAAATATTGTGTGTGTAGAAAAGTTTGTTGTGTCATGTTAAATGACAAATGCAGACCCCTTTAAATATATATGTTTTATGTTACAAAGTCATGCTTGTTATAATTATCGTTATTTGCTTATTGGATTGTATTGTATCTCACTCAAATCATAGTTATATATTTTCATATAAAAATAGGGATATAGTCTTTGAATTCACTCATTTAATTTAATTGAGCAAGTCTTATTATTTTTTAACAGTGAGTATGACACTTTGTTCGTGTATAACAAAATTTGAATAACAATTTATAATTATACACATGGAATACTTATTGTGGCCTAGAGTTTCCATTATATATATGTAATTTGAATAACGAAATAGAACTGGAATATCCATTAACCAAATTAAATTTATAACACAAAATTATTTAATTAATATTGCCCACATAAATAAAATTTTCCAACAACTATGACTTCCAAAAATAGAATCTGGATTCCAAGTGTCATCGATGACACAAATTTCATTTGGTTAGTAGAGCTTTTTTTAATGTATTTTAAGGGTGACATAAAATGTTAATTAAAACATGATATATGACACAAATTGAGTCTATGTAATCATATTAACTTTGTAATTGATTAATCTAAAGCATTTCGCACCCCCCAAAAAAAAATCTAAATTGTTTAGTAGGCTACTCAAAATTACAGTAAAACATTTCATATTTGAAGCACATCACACCGAATGCCTCAGTGGCGGAATGCTTGGGCTAAAATTTAAGTCTTACTCGGTATAAAATGATCCTGATTCTATATGGGGCAAGATATTCTTACACCGGTCTAAGAGTTAGAAGTCTTACACTCAACCTTGACCATTGGTTCACTTGTATCCAATGGCTCTCATTACTAAAAAATTAGAGCCCTTAGATATAAGTGAGATCAACGGACAAGATTGAAAGTATAACTTACACTGGTGTAAAATGATCTGACCCATCATATATAATTATATAATTAATTATAATTTAGCTCGGTTTAAAATTATAATTTGACCCGGACTAAAATTTATAATTTGCCCTATTAGAAAAATAAAATATATTTGATAAGAGATTTGTATAAGTTGTATTAAGTTATGATATGAACTAATTAAAATTAAGAAAAATAAATACACATATAAATATTTGACTCAAATTTCGATTGTGTGTTTGGATAATCCACTTCCCAATAAAGTATTTCAAAGAAATTCAACACAATGGAATTACAAAGTAAAAATAATAATAATAATGTAATTCGTCTATGTCTACACAAAAAATATTTCACTAATCACAACCAAAATTATATAAACAATATCAGAAAAATCAATATCGTTGAAAACCTACAATCCAATTACACTTCTAGAAATTTTTAAGTAAACAAAATTTGGTTTAATATTAAACATGTATAAATTTATGTGAATCATGTTAAAAATATACTTGCCTCTAAATAATGTTTTTTTATGCTCGTCGTAAATAGACTGCTGACCTAATAATTTCTTTAACTTTCAAATGTCACACGCAAATAGTTTTACTACCTCTCTCGTACAGCACTACTTTACGCGCAAAAGCCGCGCTCACACGCTTTTTGTAGGTGTGTGCACATCTATTCTTACCCAAGTCATAAAAAGATTTAAGGACAATACTTTTATTTTTATTTTTATTTTTTGATAACATACTTTTATTCTTTTACAAGAGAGAAGAATTGTTTTCACACATAATCAAAATCTGTGTCAATTTCTTCTCTCGTCTAAAAAGAAAAAAATATTGCCATATATATATATATATGGTAAAATTATTTCTGTAGCCACTTTACGTACAGCAACAATAGGTGTATGCTTATGATTCTCCACATTTCATGCTTTTATACTTTGTATAGTTATGATTTTCCGCATTTAATGATTTCAAATATATATGGCAAATATTTGATTGTTACAGCAGCTGCAGAAATGTAGACCCCTATACACACACATATATATATATAGGAGAATATTATATTTACAACATATTTTCGTTTACAACATCTTACAATCATATCTTAACCGTTGATTTTCGTCAATCAACGGTTAAGATTTTCGCAAATCAAATTTATTAATTAATTATTAATTCACAATAAATGATAACCGTTGATTGACGGAAATCAACGGTTAAGATATGGTTTTAAGAGGTTGTAAACGAAAATAAGTTATAAGTATAACTTCCCCCTATATATATATACAGAAAAATATTTCTGCAGTTACTACGAATAAGTTATCTGCATTTACTCCCAAAACGACGTCGTTTTGGAATTGAAATATTAAAAAATTATAATTATAAAGACTATACTAACTATGAAATAAATTAAAATTACAAAAAAATCATGATTTTTGCCTCAAAACGACGTCATATTGGGCTTACTGCAGATAATTTATCTGCAGTAACTGTAGAAAAAGCGAATCCATATATATATATATATATACATATATATATATATATACATATATATATATATATATATATACATATATATATATATATATATATATATACAGGCTTATCGTTTCTCAAGCTGTTTGGAATAATTTTATCTTCGGCTACTAAATCATAACTGTACAAAGATGGATCAATGGTGATAAAGAAAGAGAGAGAAAAGAAATCATAATCATTCAAAGGTGAATCAATTAATATAAGGAAATAAATAAACAAATTTTAAAGTTTAAAGTTTGACACCTCATCTGAGAGCCGTTAAATCAAAAAGATCAATAGTGTCACATGCTTACAAATCAGAGTCGTTGATCTTTTTTGATCTAACAGCTCTCAAATGAGGTGTCAAACTTCAAACTTTAAATTTGACACCAGTTTCAAAGGACCCTACCCCTATATATATATATATATATATATATATATATATATATATATATATATATATATATATATATATATATATATATATATATATATGGTCTCCAGCTTCTCATGTTGTAGGAGAAGAAAATAAATTTCTCCTGCAACCAATTAACACTATGTACTACCGGTAATACATAATTGTAATATTAAAGTTGATTTTTCCCTCTTTGCCACGTCAGCGAACAGCCTCTGAGGAAGGAGAGAGAGAAAAAAAAAATAGTTTTTAAAATTCTAAATATGTACTATCGGTAGTACATATTGTTAATTCATTACAGGAGAAGAAAATTTCTCGTACAACATGAGAGCTATATATATTTCCCATATATACAGGGGAAGGATCCGTTTACAAATTTTTTTTACAAATTACACTAAGTATGACCGGTTATACACTCTTGATTGAAGTATGACCGGTCATACTTAGTGTAGTTTGTAAATATAACATTCCTCATATATATATATATATATATATATATATATATATATATATATATATATATATATACACTTGTTTGTTCATTGATTAACCAATTAATCTGATTTGAGCACTGTCAGACCTATTATATGAGGTGGCTCTCTTATGATTATTTTCTTAATTCATAAGTTCGTATTTAAGAGCTCTAATTAAGGGGAACAAACTTATTAGCGCTTGAACCAATAGTTATTAATATTTATTTTTTTTAGGATCCAAATTCATATGATTACCTCTTTTTGTGAGAAGTTGACATAAAAAAGCATATGGTTGTGATTAAATAACATGATCACATGACCACTTTTTAACATGAGAAGATCTAAATCCTCCTTAAATAGTGCTTTTACGGTAATAAGTCCATGAAGTGCCCACTTCCGGCACATACACTTAAAAATTGCTACATATTGCTTTTTAGCATTGGTTCTCCCCTTCACGTTCAGCTTCTAACTATGGCACTTTGTAGCACCTTTTTCAACTTCAACATTCACATCATCAAACACAAAAATGGTCCATCTTGTCCTCGTTTTCAACTCTATCAGAAGTTTGATAGCAAGATTCCCATCGATCAAATCAAACGAAGGTTCTCACTCTCCCTTTGTCACCTCATGAATATATTGTACCATTCATGCATGCCTTTAGTTTCTGATATTTCTCTCACTGCAAGTTGTTCCTGTCTTAAAGAGAGCTCATGCCGAGGAGTGGAGAATTAGCAACCATTGGTGCCATCTTCAACTTTAGGTGCATGCATTGCTTTGTTTTGGCAATGAGAATTGATCAAAATTATATAATTTCTTATTATAATATTTGAAGTTCTTTAATTTCTTGAAATAAAATGTACCTCTTCTTCCTTCAAGATATATTCTGATTACTTGATGGGAAATTCTGACCACATTTTATGAATATTGTATTTATGATTTCTTTTGGAAACAAGTGAAAAAACATTATTTTGAATGTTGTGTTTGGTGTAGTGGTAAAAAGCCTGATTATCTTGGAGTACAGAAAAATCCACCAGCACTGGCACTGTGTCCAGCAACTAACAATTGCATATCAACCTCTGAAAATGTCACTGATCGCACACATTATGCTCCTCCATGGTAAAAGTTTCCTTCCTTTTATTATTTAAAGTTTGAATTTTGGTTTATGGGATTATCTGAATTAGCTAAAATTTGTCATTGAAAATTTGGAATGATTGCTATGCTTTGATTTTCAGTATTTTTTTTTTCTGGCGTTATTATTAATTGAAATGGCATTAAGGTATACCATATTACCTAGATAATTGATTTGGGTTTATTCCACAAGGAATCATAGAGGCTATATCCATATGAATCACTTTGGCAATGGTGCGTGCTTGTGCAACAAATTACCATGTTTTTGAACCACGTCAAAGTAGTGCAAAGTTCAACAGTAGGTGTTGGGCATTGAGCCCTTGACTTATTAATATTTTGGAATCAGTGCATCCATTGGTTGTTGAATTTTGACTTTTGAATTGTCTACGCATTGAGCATTGTCCACTAAACCCACATAGTTGGAAAATGAATCATAGATAAATTGGTGGTGTACTTTGATTTTGATTTAAGATTTGTTATATCTCCAAAAATCTCTTAATAATCCTTCCAATTCTTAATAAAAGAAATATTAAATGAAAAAAGTTTTATTATTCTACAGGAACTACAACCCTGAAGGTAGGAAAGATCGTGTGAACAGAGAAGAGGCCATGGAGGAACTGATAGATGTGGTAATTGTAAACAAAAATTTTTCCCCTTAAACTTGTTTTTAAAAAATAAGACAAAATAATATGAGTGAGTAGTGTTACCACTTATCACTATGCTACTCTCAATTGTTTCATAAAATGCATCTTATAATATATTTATTATATAATTTAACATAAATTTTGGACAAAATATTCTAACTTCAAGTGTGGCTGGGAATCGAATCCAGTCTATCGGAGTGAGTGATGTTACCACTTATCACTAAGTTACTCTTAATTGTTGGTCAAAATGTATCTTATAATATATTTATTATATAATCTAATATTAATTTAATTAAACCAGTTGTGGAAGTTCATATTTGTTTTCTTTTTTTTCATTTACATCAATTTGAACCAATAATTCAATAACTCAGTACCTCGACCGAGTGGATGACCGGCGAAGTTTTAAAATGCTGCTATAAATATCTCATCACCTCTCCAGAAAAAGCATCTTGATCTCTATTGCTCATATTACTAAAACTCTATCAAATTCTATTCTCATCGGCCATAACTGAGTTTATTCGTCTATTTTCATTGAGGCCTTAACGATAACCTCCTTGACTTATACTTCATAGTGCTACTGTTGGAAATAATCAAGTGTGAATGAGTATTGGTGAAATAAGTCTCATATAGTCTAGACTTGGACCAATTGAGGACCATATAAGTGTAAAAGATCCAACAACCTACAGTTTTAAGGTTTTGGATTAAGATATGTTGTCGGCTCACTTATTGTGGTTTATCATTTGGTCAATTGATGGATGTATCTCTTGTAAAGGGTTTTGGACTTCCCTATACCATTCCCAACAGTGGTATCAGAGCCAACGATCTGGCTAAGTATTTGGAAGGGTAAGAATGATATTAGCCTCACACTTGAGAGAGGATGTTGGAAATAATCAAGTGTGAATGAGTAGTGGTGAAATAAGTCCCACATAATCTAGACTCAGACCAATTGAGGACCATATAAGTGTAAAAAACCCAATAACCTACAACCTTAAGGTTTTGGGTTGAAATGTGGTGTCGGTCCACTTATTGTGGTTTATCATTTAGTCCGAATGTATCCCTTTATGGTTGATTTTACAGATAGAATCAACAATACCACCAGAAAAGTTTACACCAAAGATAGTAGAAAGGACAGAAGACTATCTTAGATTGGAGTACCAAAGCCCAATCTTGGGGGTATGTATGTAACTCTCATCTAAGGAAACTTATTATCCAAGAAAAAAAATAGAGTAAGCACATTATAGCTTCAGATGGTTAAAAGAACAAGCTTTAATTTTTTTGAACTTGTAATAACAGTTAGTGGATGATGTTGAGTTCTGGTTCCCACCAGACAAGGACTCGATTGTGGAGTATCGATCAGCATCCCGGTTTGGAAACTTTGATTTTGATGTGAATAGAAAGAGAATCAAGGTAAACTTTCCTCACTGATTATGTGTGTGTTCTCTGTAGCTATATGGTTACATGCATATTGATGTTATATATGAAAACATCTTGCTGGTTGATAGGCATTGCGACTAGAGTTGGAAAAGAGAGGATGGGCATCTCAAGACTCAATATGAGGATCTTAAAGCATAAATAGTTGTTTGTTTTTCACATGCATGCTTTACGCTTTGGAATAATTTTGTATAAGACTGAAAAACCTCAAGCAGTGAAAGAATGACATTTCTTTGATATTAGGATTGCACAACCCATTTGACCAAGACAATATTTGTTTTACTAAGTAAATTGGAATGCATGATTTTTGCTATGAATTTATTATATTTATAATAAGGGAAATACAAGTCTCATATCTCATGCCCGCAGATATAACAAGTGTGGGATCCACCGTTTTAAAAAAAACATAAATAAAGTTGGCTCAACTTTTATGTATCAGCTGGAAGATATGTTTTCTCCCGCAACAAGATTAAAACATACCCCTTATGATAAAGGGCAAATCCCGGGATGCTTGACTTATAAGGATAGGAATAAGGGTTAATTATAAGCGTTCTTATTTTTATGTTTTTGCAAAGAGCTGTCTCTCAAACTCAAGGAATAATCTTAAGCTACTTAAGGCTGCCGACTAATATTAGATTTATAATCATGACAAAATAATGCAGACTATATGGAGTGGCTGCGGAGCTGATGTGGACTTGGATTGAGATAAAAAAAAAAACCATACTTTATGGGTTTTTCTAACACACTAGACTTGAATGACGCTAAGGTTGTACATATTAAGTGACATTATAGACAGAACAATAAAATATAAGTGGTTGAATCACAAGTATGGGAAACAAAAGAACACCCTCCCCGGTAACATAGACATGCATAATGATCTTGAGCCGAAATTGTAGCGTGCAAATTGCAGAGTGGTGCTGCAATGCAATTGTGAAGTGGGGTAACATTGCAATGTTTTGCCTGGTGGGAGGAATTAGTGGAATGAGACAAGGCACAAAATGCGCATGACAAGAAGATCCAAAAAAAAAAAAATATATATATGTCCCTTCAACTGCATAAAAGAGAAGTTATATGCAGCAGTCACCTATTTTCAGGATACGATTCTATATCCTAAATTACATGCTGGAGATAACTTCTCTCTAGCAAAAGAAGATTAATAGCGCCAAAAAAAAAAAGGTGGTCATAAGAAATATTTTTAGTTAAAATAACTTTTTAAAGGTTGATATAAAAAAACATTTAAATAAGAAAAGAAATTTGGACTAAAAAAGTGTTAAATAAGTTTAAGGAAAATAGAAGAATATGTTGTATGAAAATGATTATGTCACGCTATAGACACAATCAATGTGGACCCCACCACTTTCTTTCCTTTTCTTTTCTTTTTCTTTTTTCTTTAAAAATGGTGAGGTCCATGTTGGTTGTAACCTATGATGCACGGACACTGGACACGGGATAGACACGACACGCCGACACGTTAATTCTAAAAAATATCATATTTGGACACGTTGGGACACGTTTTGATATTAAATAAAATTTTTAATATATATAATATGGGAGAGGTTATACTTACTACCTCTCTTTCTTACTACTTCTTACTATTAAATTTTAGTCGTTGATTTTCGCCAATCTAACGGTTAAGATTTATTGGAAATTAATAATTAATTAATAAATATGATCCAATAAATCTTAACCGTTAGATTGACGGAAATCAACAATTAAGATTTAGTAGTAAGAGGCAGTAAGAAAAAGAGGTAGTAACTATAACATTTTCCAATATAATATAATTTATATTTAATATATATAAGAGTCCATCATAACTCATATAACCAATCAAATATTTAAATTTCATAACATAAATATAAATAATTTTTCGTACTTTGTTAATTTTTCATGTCAAATTTCATAACAGAAAAAAAATTAATTTATAAATTATTTCTTTTATATTTAGTTAACAAAATAAAATTAAGATTAAAAAAAAACGTGTCTGAGCGTGTCCTAGCATTGACCGCATCTCGGAAAAAGTTGACCGTGTGTCGAAAAACGTGTCGCAATGTGTCGGAGAGTTGACCGTGTGTCCCCAAATGTTGACCGCGTGTCCGAGCGTGTCCGACACGCAAATTTTTTTTGGATGAGCGTGTCCGTGCTTTACTGGTTGTGTCAATAGCATGACATATCTATTTTCCTACAACATAATACTTCTATTTCTCTGAGGGGGTGTTTGGTAGGTAGATTTTTTTGAGAATACTAAGAAAGAGGTAGATGGAATTCATAAATGACCATGTTTGGTATGGAGTAGGGAAAATTTGCTAAGGACAAAAATTTTGATGGAGAAATTTTTGTAGTGTAAAAATGAAAGAAAATGCCCATTTGGAAATACCACTTTGATGGTGGTATTTTGATTTCCCTAGCAAACTCAAACTTGTAGCAATTTTACACCAAAATTTTTTCAGTAATATTTTGATCTACTAAATAATTTTTTTTAACTTTTCCTGAAAAATCACTTTCCCACAATTTTTCCAGTAATTGTATTTCTTTGGTAAAAAAAAAAATTCTCTACCAAACACTCCCTAACTTTAATGGGACAAAATGTTTGACTTTCAAATAGAAAAGAATTCTAAAACTACATACGGGAAATTTTATTCTATGGTCGCCCCCTCCCCTTTTTCTTCTCTCTCTCCTCTCTCCTTCCTATTCTCTCAACAAGGACCACAAGGCCAGGAGTCTTGAATATTGTCTCTACATACGGAATGTTTGTGGTTTTTCTTATTATTTAAACTTTTAAAACATTTAATCAAATGTTTGTTATCACTCCATGAAAATTGGATAATAACAAAATGAAAAATAAAAATAAATCATGTTAAAAAAATTAGAACATTTGAGCACTAATACCTTTTTAATTATTTGATTCATTTTGAAAAAATATATATTATCATTTAATTATGTAATAATACATTACTAAAAATAACTTTAAACTTTTATATAATTATTATAGATAATGCATAATTGAATTATTTATCTTGAGATTATATTTATCTTGAGATTATATTAATTTTAATAATTATAATATTTTTCTAATTTTAAATTGACTTCGTTTCAGTCACATAAAAATATTACTAGAGAAATAATAAACTAATAATATATCATAATTAAAGGGGTGTATTGGATTATGATTTTAAAAGAATATTTCGTGATAAAAAAATCTAATAGATTTTAAAAGACTATCTAGAATTGTAGTAACTTTAAGGACTTTTTTAAAAAAAAAAAATTCAATTCAGATTTTAAAGGATTTTAATATAATTTATAAGATTTAAAAGGACAATGATATATAAGATTTTAAAAATGAAAATATAAGAAACATGTTGCAGGAATGATATTGTTCATTCCTGTAACCATTTTTTAACTATGTATTCTCGGGACTACATAATTAAAAAAAGTAACTTGAATATTACAATTATGTATTTTCGGGAGTACATAGTTAAAAATGAGTTGAAGGATGTCCTGTAACAGATATCTGATGCACCCTTTTAAAAAATCATATAAATTTTTAACAAACATTTAAAATTACAAGAGTCAATAAAAAAAATGCAATGATATTAATAAAAAATAATAAAAGCTAATATAATTTTCTCAATCAGTAATTTGATGTAACTTACGCTCCATGCATTAGCATCTTCTCGTTCTTGCTCTTGGGTTTGATCAATGGGTTGAAAATTATTTTCTTCACTTGGCATCAGAACTGTGCATATATAATTATAAGACCCACAATTTTTTTTATTTATTAAAATAATTCAAAATTTGCATATAAAACATAAAGTTCATGATAAAATTCCATTTGAAATTTTTTACGATTGATTTTGGAAACCTTGGGATTTTTGTTCCACGTAATGAGAGTTTTCTAACCATATATCATATGCATATTTTCATTGACTATTCTAAGAAAATTTCGAATATGAATTTCTGGGTTTTATAACATGAAAGATTAGAAAATTTCTCAAATATTTTCAATTGATTTTGAAAAACAAGCTTTTAGTTATCTATTGGCACAAATTGTTTGAAATCATTTCCTATAATAAAGGAATTTTGTTCACAAATGTATTGTTACGAAACATAGAGTTTATATTATGAAAGTTTCAATCTTTCTTTAAATCGATCTTGTTTCATTTTATGTAAAACGAACATTGATCTGGGGATTTTCGTTCCCATGTTGTTTTCCCACTCATGTTATTTTTAATACAAAAATCACATATTTTTGTGGTAAGAAAAATTGCGACCCATAACTTGAAAAATCATTTTTAAACTTCCGAAATCTCTCAAAAATTGCTCAAAACTTTGCTATTTTTTATATAAATTATATTTGAATCTTGTTAGGTCGTTGTTTCTGTATTGTTTTGTTATAAAAATCGTTTAAAAATCTGCTATTTTTTGAGCTTTCACGAAGCTCTTATAACGGAACCTAATTTCAAGCTGGTCGACCAGCAAAAGAAAATGAAGACACTATAATATAGAAAGCTTAATAAATCTTAGAGTTAGGATGAGATTGTGAGAGAGACATTTTATTTGTACTTCTCACTCAAAAGCCATACGAAATTCACACCAATAGAAAATCCACTAAAAGGAAAAGGATATTGTAACAACCAACTAGTGTTACTACCAATCAATTTCACTGTTAGATTTATTTTCATCTTTGTATGGTTATGATTTTCCATATTTAATAATTTATATTTATTTTCACCTTTGTATGGTCATGATTTCCTATATTTAATGCTTTCATTTTCACCTTTGTATGGTTATGATTTTCAATATTTAATGCGAAAGCATTAAATATGGGAAATCATAACCATACAAAGACGAAAATAAATATAACAATTGGATCAAAATAATATTGATCTAACGGTGAAATTGATTGGCAATAATATTTATAGTAACACTAGTTGATTATTACAAACTTACAATATCCTACCCCTAGAAAATTCACTAAAATCATCAGATTTTTAAATACCATAAGATTGTTTTTCTTTTATTTAAAATGTTGATTGAAATTTTGAATATCATCTGATTTGGACGAACTCTAAAATTATCTTTTAAAATCCTAATCAAATTTCAATCGTTTAAAATCATAATTGATTACCAACAGATTTTTTTTTCAAAAATAATCCTTTAAAATCTCAGTCAAATACACTTTGTTATTTTTTTTTTATTATATCATTTTTACCCTATTTATTTATAGGGTACATTTTTTCTGCGATTACTGCAGATAAGTTATCTGCAATAAGTCCAATATGACATTGTTTTGGGCGGAAATTATGGTATTTTTGTAATTTTAATTTATTTCAGGCTTATTATAGTCTTTATAATTATAATTTTCTAATCTTTCAATCTCAAAACGACGTCGTTTTAGAAGTAAATACAGATAACTTATATATATTAACTGGAGCAGAAATATTTTTCTGTTATTTATAATAAAAAAAGAGGAAAAAAGTATCTAATATTACTTTAGATAACTTTGTCTAATGTTCATTAAAACGATGTCGTTTTGGTGTTGAAAAATAAAAAAATTAGAATGATAAAGACGATTATAACCCTGAAATAAATTAAAATTACCAAAATACCATGATTGCTGCTCCAAAAGGACATCATTTCAATGAACATTAGATAAAGTTATCTAAACTAACTTTTAGAAAAAACAAACACTACAAAAAAAATTACCGACAACTTTTTTTAAGAAAAGCAGAGTACGAGGGAGAGGGGAATGCAGAGGTGGCTGTTATGGCGGAGGTGTTTTATTGGATATTAACGTTTGTTCTCATTTTGACACTTCTTTGTAACCTCGGTTACCAGGTTTGTTCCTCACATCCATTCTTATGTTCTTTAATCATTGCATACTCATAATTAACTCTTTCTTTGAATTCGATGTCCTTTCTTTGGTTTTTTTAAGGATTGCATTCATTGATATGCCCTTTGTCGATTTTTGTGGATCACCATAATTCTGTAGTCCTAATTAACCAGAACAACATCGCCAATATTTAAATTCTGGTTGAATCTGAATAATTCAAAAAAAAATTATTTTTTAAATTCTTGTTGATTTTTTTCTGCTTATTTTTTCACTATTAAATGCTTTCCATTAAAAGAAAAAGTGAAAAAGGAAGAAATTTTGTTGGATGGATAAAATAATTTATTTCGGGCGTACAAGGGCATAAAATTTCAATTCTAAAGGAGATTCAATATATTCTAGTTTGTTAGATATTGAATTTGGTGCTGGATTCTGATTTTATTTTTATTTTTTTAGTTAATTGAAATAATTACTTATTTTATTTTCATATTCATGCTTTTAAAAATTTTATTAAGTTGAGAGCCTTTCAGACTTCGGTAGTGTTAAGTGCTAACCCTGTGCTTGTATATGGTTTTTAGAACAATTGTATGGAAGAAAACCATATTTGTGTGATTAAGTGTGATTAAGAGCATTTAATTTGAGTCTCACAATTTTTATGCTTCATTTCTCTGTTTTGGCTTTTAGCATTCCTCTCAAAGAAAATGGCCATCATTTAGAAAGCTTCTTTTTCTTTTCTCCCAGTAAAATGTTAATGGCTTAGTTCTTTTCACTTTAATTTGAGTATTATTGTATTCCAGTGGATATATGGAGCTCTGCAATCTCATCATTGTAATTTGTATTAATTCCTAGTTACTTCAATGTTTCTCTTCTACAACTTTTCTCATCCAGAAAGATAGGGTTGTATTCTAGTAGTAATTCCCTAAAGATGTACCTACAAAACTACCATCATGTCTTGTATTGATGAAGTACCAAAACTATGGCTTTTAAAATGTAAAGAACCAATTCAACCCCAAACTTTAAGGTATTGGGTGAGGGCCTTTTTTATGGTTTATATTATTCTCTAACACACCCCTTCATGCAAGAGTCCTTTGAACTTGAAGCGTGGATATTACACAGACCAAATTTTTGGTTTACCTTGTGTTTAGCTTAAACTTTTAAGTTGAAATGGTTCTTTATATGGTATCACAGCAGTGACCACAAGGTCATGAGTTCGATCCTCACCGCCCCCCACTTTCTAGTGAAATTATCTTAAGGTTTTGAGTTGAGATGATTTTTTACATAAAATATGTTGTTGTAAACCATAGCTTGAGATAGTATGATACACTGCTAGTTTTAATTTCATTTTCTTTTTTTTTGAACAATAAATTTCTTTCTTCCAAGTTTGAACTTACAGCTCAATCATTGTCAACCATCTATAAGTGCAAGAGAGAAAATTTTCTGCTTACTACTTTGCGAAACAAATTTGACATCCCCTGAAATTTCTATTGCAGCTTATATTGTTGGTGGACCTGGAATTTGATTATATCAACCCATATGATTCAACATCTCGGATAAACCAGGTTATCTTGCCGGAGTTTATCACCCTAGGAATCTTCTGCTTCATGAACCTTATAGCAGGACATTGGTTTATATTCCTGATATCTCTCCCTTCCCTGTATTACGATTTGAGTTTGTAAGTTTTTTCTGCTTACCCTCTCAAAAAGTGTGTATGTTATTAATTCAGTCATGTTAAACTGCTGGATCTTATTATATCCATACAAGGAAGGATAAAACCAAAGGAGCAGATCTGATTTCATATCTTCAGACCTTATAGACTATAAAGGTTGATAAAAAGACAAAATAATTCTTCTTAAATTCTTTCACATGAAACATAAATTGGAGCAATGTATGAAGGCATTCATAGGCTGCATTTAAATTGTAATTGAATCAATTTTATCGCATAAAATTCGCTTTCATGTCCACATACCATAACTCGATACTCTTTAGTATAATTGTGTGAAGTTGGAATTTTAAATTATTGAATGTTGTTTCAGTAGGCTTCTCAATCTTCTTATTGGGAGAATTTGTGTTAATTTAGGGCTTGAGTAGGTTGGTAGCAAAACTCAATAAAGTGGAATGTATATGTGGCTGAGATTTTGGGATGCAAAACATTGTTTGAGGGGCAATTTCATGACTTAAGGGATTTAAGGGTTTGAATGGTGTGTAAAGGGTGTTGTCTAGACTCTAGGGCTTCCACTTGCAAAATGAAAGAAGAATGAACTTCAAGTGGTTGTTGGAACTGTTTCCAACACTTTAATTTGAGGGATAACCTTGAACGTTGAAAAGACACTAGGACTCTGGCCGTAATCATCATGAAAATCCTCAAATACTTTATATATATATAAGACTGTCAACTCATAAGTTAGAAGACATTATTAGAAACTTAATTAAATCAAGGACTATCAGAATTTTAGTTGCATAACTTTTAAAGTTTTGTCCCAGTTGAAATTGAATCGTAGTTTAGATTATAGTCTGAAATAAATTGGAGATGGAAATTTAACCTTCTGCCATGAGGTTTTGTTTCCTAAATGTGTAAGAATAGGCTGCACTGCCATCCCAAAAGTATCTTAAGCATGCAGCTGAAATTCAAATGATATGAATAATTAGATTGCAAATTTGATTCCAAAATTTGTAACATCTTGCCATTAAAGATGGATATTTGCAGCAGAGTGTAATCCTGTATTAGAAAATAAATGGAATCTACAAAGCATCGTTAATTTCAATCATTTATGTCTAAAATACAAGCAGTTATTACCTATGCACATTATTTCTAGCATATTGGTACACATCATGACTTGGAATCCAATATCAGGTACGTTAAAAGAGAACACTTAACGGATGTTACTGAAATCTACAATAAGGTGAAATGGGAGAAAAAGAAGCGGTTGTTCAAAGTTGCACATCTTCTTGGGCTATTTGTCGTTTCTATATTGAGGTATTGTGATTAGAAATGCATTCTTTTGTGAATTTTCCTGTACTATTTCAAAGGAAAAGTTGGTGACTGTTCTCTCATGCGAATATGTTTTAGCTTGGTATTGACCCTTACAGAGGATGTGCATTAACTGGTGACTTACCTTCCATGCCTGCTGTAAGTTTCCTATTCCTTTGTGTTAGAAAGTTAATTTATTCTTTGTATAAATATATCAGCTAATTAAATTCTTGAAAATATCAAAGAAGTTACAGGCTGAGGCATTCAATACTTTTGTGGACAAATCCATTGTGTGAGCTAAATTCCATGGGCAAGAGCCATGGTTAGAGCCATTTATGATGGACTGAGCTCCTTAGAGAGGAACATGTGACAATCCATAATGCTGCTTTAAGCAAGAAAGAGAGAAAACGGAGCTCCTAGTGGTTTAGGTACAAACATAAACTGCTGTGTTATATGCATATTTTTACTCTCATTTGCTGCCTATGCATGCAAACCATTGTAGCAGCAACAGCACCAAAGACCACTGACAATAACATTTTCTGATTGGTTTAAACGTTATTTATGAGAGTTGTAATATCCTAATTCTTTTTCCAGGGCTCTGCGACCTTGATGATTTGTTGATTTGTTAAACATGTATTGGTTGTTGTTTCTCATAATAAATGTTTAAAGTTTATAAAATGTAACCAACAATAAATAAATGTTGGGTTCGTTTTTTCTGCAGTTACTGCAAATAAATTATCTGCAATAAGCTCAATACGACGTCATTTTGAGGCGAAAATCATGGTGTTTTTGTAATTTTAATTTATTTCAGGGTTATTATAATCTTTATAATTATAATTTTCTAATTTTTCAATCCCAAAACGTCGTTTTGGGAGTAAATGCATATAACTTATCTGTATTAACTGCAGAAATATTTTTCTCATAAATGTTTTGACAACTAATAAGTACTTGTAAGTGGTGAAAAATGTGGATACCGTCCATGAT
This sequence comes from Gastrolobium bilobum, assembly GCF_033153095.1. NCBI lineage: Eukaryota > Viridiplantae > Streptophyta > Magnoliopsida > Fabales > Fabaceae > Gastrolobium > Gastrolobium bilobum. The sequence continues at coordinate 91,363 of NW_026899863.1, forward strand.
AGTATATTATTAATGCATGAGAAATGCTTACAAAAGCCTAGTGCAATTAAGTTTCCTGTATTATATAAGGGATATATTTTTCTTATGTTGTAGGAAAAGAATTAACTCATGTTGTAGAAATAAAAGTATAAGTGGGACCCACATATAAGAGGAGAGAGAAAAAAAAATGGTGGGACCCAACTCCTTTTTGTGTGTGTAGGAGATATGTTTATCTCATGTAAAATGAGATAAACATAACCCATTATATAATCACATTATTAGTTAATAAATAATTACCACAGTTAATTGACAATGTGTCCTGTCAGGAACACATATACTCTCTCTCTCTTTCTTTTTTTTCTTAATTAAAGGCACCGAATATTTACATTTTTTTCTGTATTAATGATGCTGCTTTATGTGCACAACAAAATCAAATCATGACATATGAATTGAAACTTCTGAAACAATAGCTACTACAAAAAGAATGAGAAAAAATATCAGTGCACAGGATTTTTAATTACAGAATCGTCACAATAAAAAGTTCAGTGGTCCAAAATTGTGTTGGCTTCTCCTTAAATGATGAACCAAAGATTTTAATATATTTATTTAAATTTTTGTTAAGTTTCTGTATAATTTTAATATTTTTTACAACTTACTAAAAGTTTTGAAAGGATAATGTATTTTTGCACATTATCAAGGCCCAACAAATCTATTCATTAGGTGGCAGAATCAAAGTATTGGTCAGATGATATGTGTATAACAAACCCTGTATCAAGCAATTTTTTGAAAAATCTTTGGGGGTAGAGGATAAGTTAAAAAATCTTCGGTTGGGGGATTAGTCTAGTCCTTTCTCTGGTTGTGAAGCTTAGTGCACCCATTGTTACAATGAGGGGCTAGCCCAAACGGGCCGTACCCCGAGGGCATGGTGCCCGGAAAAGGTTGAATGAGGATACCTCCTGGCAATGTACCAAAAAAAAAAAAAAAAAAAAAAGTAAACCTTACGTTTTCTTCTTGAAGATTAATCCTAAGTTAATGTTGATAAACCAAGGTACCTTCGGGGACACAAAAGCAACCTCTGCCCCATAATACACTTGGGTGGCTAACACGATTCTTTCATGCCTTACAAGCTTTATAGCACAAATCATTTTTTATTTAATGCTATTAAGGCAGGATACACTATTTTTATTCGTCTTCAGGATATGTATCAGAATATGTATTGAAAGATGGATATTCCTTTTGTACCATTTGTTTATTTAATTAAAATATAAATACAAAATATATGTATTGTGTTTATATTTCAAGTAATTGAAACACCTAACAACTAATTGTTGAAAGATGTCGAATCTCTCACAAGAAAGAAGGATATCTAGATAAACTCTTCCATTTAAACACTCTTATTTTAGAAAGCCGTTCTAGCATGGACGATTTTGGTTTAGGTTTACTTAATATCTCTTAGTAAGATTTTAATTATAAGTTATTTTAACTACAAAATAAGTTAATCTAAACAAATACGTAATTTGTTTTTTTTTTTTTACATTGACCCTAATTACTTCTTTGAGACGAGTCGGCTCAGATATTCCTACAAACTTCAACTCTTTGAATCGACTATGTAATTAATCCTAAATCAGGGTTTAATCACAGATAAAGCTCATTGCCCCTCTCCTGTATTTGATGGGAATCAAACTTAGATTTTTTTCCACTCTATTCAGCATATATTGCCAATTAAATTATATCCATTAGGTTATAATTTGTTTTTATTTTCTAAAGATAATAAGGTTAAGAAGTCCCTCTGTATAAAGGCGTCTTCCAACCTACTTATAAAATCAGGTTAAAACAAAGTACTGTTTTTAGAGGAATAGATCATCTTATGTTAAAAATTCACCTGACCTCATCACACAAAATTTTTATATCTATTTATTTTCTTTCTATTTTTTCATTATACGAACTAAAATCTAAATGAGTAAAAAAAAAAAATATGAGAATGATATTTTAATAAGAGACAAAAACTCAAATGAGGGGAAATATAATAATCAAATGTTAAAAAAAATTATAAGAACCAAAACCAAAATGGGAGATAAACTATATAGACTAAAATCTTATTTGAAAAATATATAGACCAAGACCTATACTAATAACTCATTTTTCAGACCAATCCTGTTCTGATTTTCCAAAAAAAAAAAAAAAATTCTCTTACTAAGTTTAATCTCCTTTTTCCAACGTGGTTCTAGTAGGAAGTGATAAACGATGTCATCTTTTTTATTAAAAAAATAAATAAGCAATCCTTATACGCAGTCTTATTCTTATAAAATTGTAAAGAAATGGTTTCTCAAATTCAAACCCGTAATATTTTAATTACAAAGAAACAATTTTACCGTTATTCACCCTCTTATGTAAAATGCTGAATAAAAATTACAAAAATCAACAGAATAATTGAACTGAAAAATAAACATATAGTTGGCAAGCACTAAAAAATATTAAAAGTTAAAATACCAACCTTTTTATTGCCTACATTTTTGCATCTTATATGCCAAATCTAGAATTTTCAAATAAACATTAAACTCATTAAAGCCAGTGAAGATTTAAGTGAATATTTGTTGTCTATGACTTAGGCCGTTTGTATTCACTTTTTAAAAAGTCTTTTTTATCACTTTCTTATTTTAAAAGTACTTTTTATAAAAACTACGGCTATTTAGATTTTTAGAAAAATATTTGATTTTTGAAAAAACTATTTGGCTTTTGACTTCTACTTTTTTTAGAAGCTAAAATTTTTAGCTTTCAAAAAAATTAAGTTTTTGACTTTTTTTATGACTTCTGTTTTTTTTTTAAAAGCAGGCATACAAACAGACTTTTTTTTAGAAGTATTTTTTTTTTCTTAAAAAAAGGAACTTTTGAAGAAAAAAAAGTTTATCCAAAGAGGCTCTTAATACCAAATGAGTGTTTCCAAAAATTAACACCACCAAAAGCAAATGGTTAGTTTGGGACATGAAAGCTTCAACAAATTCAGTCATAAATGGTCAAACAAATTTTCATTACATCCGAATTAGCCTACTCATAATGCTTCAGATTGCAGCATCTACCCAATCAGCCGAGAAATCAGATACTCTACTAGACAGAGAAAAATGTAGAAACCTAGCTGCAACTTACAACACATGTCAACTACTTCATCCTATGGTCATAGACAATAGACAATAGGTTTGAAACAATCTCCACGATAGAGAACAACAGTGGAAACATTAAAAAAAAGTAGCTCAGTCATGAATGTTGTCAGCAAGACTAGAAGAATACTTGATTGCATGTTGATTATCAACTTAACTATCAGGCAAAGATATGTTAATATCAGTAGCAGACTTCATGGGGTCAGGCATAGAGTGCATGTTAACCCAGTTTTCTCTTCTAAAGGTGGATGGAGGAGTAAGGTTTGAGTTAAGAGTTCCAGCATTTTGCATTAGATGTCCACCCATGACATCCTCTTTTTCACCATTAGTTGGGGTTGGTGCAGAAGATACTGCAATGGCTGGGGTAACAGTTGTTGTTGTTGCATAATCAGACTTGGGCTTCTTTGGTTTTTGATCTTGTTGGTTGCTTGGCAAAAAACTTCCCACCACCACCTGATATAACACAGGACATAAGGCATTCTAAGTGATGCTTCATTTGAGGAAGAAATGTTATGTCTAACCATAGTTATCAAATGCGGATTGTGGCATGTTGCGGTCAACCCCGAAAAATGCTATAGCGCTATAGCGGGTTGCGGTTGCAGAAATAGCAGAATAGATATATGACAGAAATAATGACAAAAAAAAATATTTTTTAAAGGTAGAGATAGCAGAAGTGACAGAAAGAGACACAAATAGACTAAAAAACCCTTAAATATTTTCTGTTGCACATTTAAATTTAGGAAAAATTGACATTTTGCCTTATGACAGCAATATGGTTGCGATTTGCGATCGCAATGGCCGTTGTTGCGTTCCGATTCGACGCGGAGCGATTTTTTGCGTTGAGGCACCGCAATGCCCATACGGCGTGGTTCGCAGCGCTATTGCGACGCAATTAACTACTATGTGTCTAACTTGTTCAAAGCAAATAGTACCAGAAGCCACACTACAGAAATTCCCTAGTGCCCTTTATTTGTTAAGGCATTCAAGTTAGCCTCTTTCATTTCTCAACCCTCTATTGTTTGGGGGATATACTCGAGGTAAATTATTTGGCTAAGTTCTCAACATCACAGAAAATATGGGATATTGAAAGACTTTTATGAATCCAACTTTATCACCGAAATCATCCCCCACTGATGTCATGGGTGAAAGCACATGAATGATTTTTATATTTATATTCCTGACAAATGAAATTCCCAAGAAACAAACAGGTGCACATCACATTCAACATTGAGAATACTGCAAGGATAGGGGAGGGAATGTTCAATCTTTACCTGGACAGGACTGGCAGCAACAAGAAGACCAGCAACTCCACCACCGACAACACGACCATCTGGGCTTGACAAAGTAACACTCATACCACCAGACCTGCTCCTTGTTCCTTGTCTGTCAGTAGGCATGAATGATCCAGACAATGAAAGTATCTCAAAACGGCCCTAGAAAACAAAAATTCCAAAATATGAAACATAAGATTTTATAGCATTCATCATGAACCCAGTATCAATAATCAATCAAAAAACTACAATTTCCAAGTGAATATGAACTACTACAAAATTACAAATTACCATCAAGGACACAAATGCACAGCCAAGTTTTTGTTCAGAGTCATTTCCAGCCAAACCAAACTCTTTTTAACCATTAGTGGGCTCTACACATCAAAACCTAAATCCTGGAATCTTCTCAAACTAAGCAATGCTCCCATCCTATTCATTTTAGGACCATAAAGGGAAACTTTAATTTCTTAAACTTAAGTAACATGCATATCATTGCATATCAAGAATAGTTTGAACACTCCAATTCTGTACTCATTCTGAAATCTTGGGCCTTCTATCTGATTATTTTCACAACAATCAAAGTTTCACCAAAAGCCTCCTATTTATCATGTTTTATGCCAAATTCAATGAACTTTCTGGTAGGCTAAAAATCAAGTTTCCCTCATCTCTGGTCAAGCTTTCAAAAGTCCTGGGTGCGGCAGCTTTTTTTATATTATATGAGGACGGTAACTAAGAGTGCATCTAATGGCTACTTAAATCCTGTTAAAAACCAAAAACATGACAACAGGTTTAAGCCTTTACCCAAGTTTCATGAAATATCTAACTTCATGCTTAGGGTTCAGGTCAAACTGTGACTGAGTTCCTATTGAGGGAATTCTGTATAGAATATTGACAAATGATTTATTCTCAACATTATTTCTTTAAATTGTAATAACAAATCATATAAAAGAAATATAATGATGTCCTGGATCAATAAGTTGGGCTCCCTAACAAGCCCAAACAAAACGACCACCTTAACACGGCCCAAACAATGCAGCTCAATTAATAGACCGCTGTAGACACTCTAGTGGCAACTATCCAAGTGACTCCGACCGGTTGGCCTGCAAAATGTAACGCTGCACTTTTCTTACACCTCAGCTAGAGGAATGCTTGCGTGCACGGCACTCCACCACACAAAAACATTTGGCACCTCAGTGCCACAATATAACCTAAAACAGTTGTTCCAGCTATGCAAGGATGTGTCCTCTATCAGCCCACTAGCAGGGTCATATCACACGAGCACCATAGCAGCTTACCTCCACACTATAAATACAGAGACTCAAGGCCATCAGGTACATATTCTCCTTCTATTCTATATATTTCACCTTATTCACATACTGACTTGAGCGTCGGAATCCTCACAGGTGCACCACCAACTTTAGTCCTCAAGTGCACACTGTTGGACCACCATCAACAACCATCATCCACCCTCAAAGGAGACTCTCCAACTGCATCCAAACAAGTACAGGTAACTTGGACTAATCGCCTGACAACCAATCTCCATTTATTTCACATGTATGAGTACAACTTTTCATCACGAGCAACTCATATAGTAATTGCACGGCAAAGTGTTTTCTTTGTTTTACTGTTACTCTAAATCTACCCTATGATCGTATCATCTTTCTTTCATGCAAATTGTCATTCTTAATAAAAGCTGATCTTGTCTGGAACTGCTATTGACAACATCATAACGGCTAGCAAAACACGTTATATATATTAGTAGAATTTTGCCATATTAAATTCAACATTCTCACCTTCATGCTTAATTCAATAAACATTTACAAAACCTCGTTTGAATAAATTTAGGATGTCATTACTAATTTCTAAAATTTTATGTGCTGATTATAAATATTGGTATAATCCTATAATTATTAACATCACCAAAAATTATATTTCTACTTCTAGTTCAAGGAAGTAATTAATTTATAATAAACATCATTGACATTAATATTGCATACAAAAGCAAACAACAGAAGCGAGATATACTTGTCTATCAAGGTCAAGGAAACCCACATTCAATCTTAAACTACAATTTCTGGCCCAAAAGAATATAAAACTACAATGAAATCAACAATAATGCATTCATCTTGAAAATGATATAAAGTTTAAACATGAAACCAATTAAGGAATAGGGACAAGGAAGGGTGAAACTGTGAACGTTCATTAATATATGCTTGTTTAACAAAGTAACTTAGTAGGTGGTGTTTGGTTGGGAGCTTTTTAGGGGATATCTATCTTTCTCAAGTATGGCTTTTAGAAACACCATGTTTGTTTCAACGTATTTCACCAAAAACCCATCTATCCAATTTGTCTGGATTTATGAGAAACATAGATATCCGCACTGTTTAGAAACCCAATTTGAAGGTGGGATTTTTCGGAAAACCGGTTATCTGGCTTTTAATGCACTGTTGATTTCATAAAGTTACCTAATTTTCCCAGTAAAGTTTTTCCCCACCAAACAACTTTTTTTTACATTTTTCTACCTATCTCACTTTATCTATCTTTCCAATCATTTCTCTATCTATCTCATTTCTCTACTATTCCAAAAAAATTTACTCAACCAAACGCCCCCTTAGTTTGTGACTAGAGCAAAATAAATCTGAACAAAGTCCTGTTAGTGAGACAGATGTTTCAAATTAATTTAGCTAAGTCAGAAAATTCAAACAAATTGAAGATGTAATTATAAAAAAAGGCAAGTTTGAAAATTATAAAATAAAGCATGCAATAATTAGAAGATTTACTGCAGCACCTCATAGGTCAAAGTCCCCCCTAAAGAATCAGGCTGACGAAGTGTAACATTTGAAATTACACCATTAGCAGATAGGATACATATAGCCCGGGGTCCTTGCTGGGAAAAAGATATAACCTTCATTGTAATGTCCTGAAACAGCAAAAAAGAGGAATAGTGTTACAAGATACAAACCATGGTTACGAAATGACTGAATAAAGGCTTTTTGTTTTTGTCAAACGGAGAATTGATTACAAACGGTTGAGCTTTTTCTCTTTTATTCCACTTAGCATTACAAGATATATAGCCCGAGGTAAGGGAATGACTACAGCTAAATTTGTAGTGACTTCATGGGTGTAACTCAGATATAAGCAGAAATGCATAAAACCATCATTTGTTCATCAATTTATACTGCAGATCTAAGTCAGATATAAGCAGAAATGCATAAAACCATCATTTGTTCATCAATTTATACTGCAGATCTAGAACCAAGTGTCAGAACAAATGCATGAAACATGTAAAGAACCAATTCAACCCAAAAGCTTAAGCTGTTAGGTGAGGGTCTCTTTAATGGTTTATATTATACTCTAACACGCCCCCTTCACACGAGAGCCCACTGGGCTTGAAAGGTGGATAATGCACAGGCTCACCTACCTGTGCTAAGAAAATTCCACAAGAGAAAGTGGGAGGGGGTGAGGATCGAACCCGAGACACAAGGCTCTGATACCATGTAAAGAACTAATTCAACCCAAAAGCTTAAGCTGTTAGGTGAGGGTCTCTTTAATGGTTTATATTATACTCTAACAAAACAAAAGTTAATACTCATGAAAAGAAAAAAGGGGTAAATCCATACATGGAGGAAACTAGAACAGCATGCTTGACCCTTTAAAAACAAAATGTCTTGAGACCACAATACACCAGAAAAAGAAAACAGAAAAGCAGATCCGCAAAGTCCAGTTAATAGTAGTCAGTTTACATATATAAAGGTTATTTACATACATCCTTCATCCTTGTTATATATTGTATACCCATTTTAATAAACAAGTTTAATAGCATTAATATTACATCCTTCATTATAGTGAAGAAAACATGTTTCATGCCAAACACAATAACCCAGCTATGTTCTTTAATTTTCAACTTGGATAGCATGTTCTTTCAATTTGCAAATGCCATCAACACAAGTTGTATATATTGTCTCTGTATTAGATAAATAAACAAAGAAGTTATAAGAAACCACAAATTGAACCATACTTTCATGACATTCCATATAAACAAATAGATAAAGGTAACAAAACATATTTCCTTAAAATGATAGATAGCCCAAGCAATTATTAGTCTACTTGCAAGGTTTACCCTCCAACAGGCAACTGAGCAACCCCTCCACACAACGGATATATTTTTTATTTAACCAGTTCCACAACGTGGCAGATTTGAGAGATAAATTTAAAGCAAACTCGTATGCACCAAATAAAGCTAACAGAAATGTTTCTCCCTCTCCCGGTTGAGCATACCTCGCCAGCATTGACATTAATGATATGGGGCATAAAGTTTGTACCAACAGAGTCACCTACAGAAGTAACAACAATAGATATTAAAAGAACTTAGTTGAATCTTATAAGCAATAATGTCTATAAAAGTAGTCATATCTTTATCCCAGGATACATATATTATGAATTATCTTAGCAGTGTGAGCAATTTTAACCAAAAACCAACTAGCTTGTTGATATTGCCCGATGTTGAGCATAGTAGACAAGTTAAACACACTAAATGAAATAATATATTTACAGAACAAACATAAAATGGTTATTCAACACTCCCTGGCTAACATAGAAATTAGAAATCACCTTTTTATACATGGAAATATCATAAAAGTTGAAAAATTAATTCATTTCACCTCACTTAAAAAAAAAAACTACAATACAAAAGGATGACTTCTTTTAGGCTTTACAAATAAAAAAGGAGAGCTTTTTAATGTATTCAAGGAAAGTGGTTTAGAACTTTGACAGGAAGCAAACCTTAAGAAGCAAGTAATTTGACTATCTGAAACAGAAAGATACTACGAAATTCACCAAAATGTAATGTTTAACAACAAAAATGAATAGTAACATGTAATTTTGCTGTGTACTACTAGCAATGCATATTAGCATTAAAAGCATCAAACCCCATTACCTAGATCATCCACTCCAACTTTTTTTGGCTGCTTGTACTCCATCCCCTGTGGTCTACCCCGCTTTCCGCTTGAAAATTCATTAGAAAGTGGAGCTGAAGATGAGACTGGCAATGGTGACAATGCCATAGAGACTGACCCATCTTGCCCATATTTCCTTGGTCTACCTCGTTTCTTCTTAACTGCTGTTCCATCCAATCCTGCACTCACTGGTGAGACACCAATCGCCGCAGCTGCTGCTTCAGGAACAGCACCCTGGCTTGGAGCTTCACTTCTTGGTGCAACATGATAGGTTGATGGAGCTTCTGCCCCTATCACTGTAACCCCAGAACTAATACCTTCTCTTGCTTCCATGCATATATCAAACTATCCCCTCCAAAGGTCTATTCAATCAAACCAACATCTGCTAGCCAGAAATCAATAAAGAATGTACTTAGAAAGTAATTGGGTCATTACAGCACATTTCTTCACAAAAATTTGAGTATATTAGCCAACCCATAAATGTATTGAACTTTCTTGAGCATACTAGGAAGCCAAAGTGAAAACCCATCAAAGAATTCTCACAGATGAGGAAGAAAGAAAACAAAAGACACAAACTTTGGGTTCACAAGGAGGTGTTTAGTTGAATTAGCAGAGATCCATTTCGAACTTTAACTATGCATTAAATTTGTAAAAATCACAGCAATCCACAGAATCACAAGAAAGAAATGCAGTTATTTTCTAAGTATTTTTTCCCCTCCTCTGTTTCCATCTCCGAAAAACGAGTAATTCCTCAGTTTTCAACTTTCAAGCACTGAAACCAGAAATTCACCTTCTAACAAAGGACGGAAAAAACATATATTAGCCATTAAAAGGAAAATAATAAAAATTCGTAAAATATTTTACAATTTTAGAATTTAAAAACCCACTTGGCTAAATTTTTTTTGAAAACATGATTAAAAATAACAAATTTCAACAAATCATTCACACAAATTTTGGCTAAAAAACCATTTATTCATTCCAAATATTTCTAGCCCTCACATCAAAACAAAGCAAAAACCATCCAAAAATACCAAAGACTTTTCCAAAACAGTAAAAAATAAACTACACCCTTTCGCATAAATCTGCTTCATACCCAACATTTGCCCAAACATTTAAAAGACAGAAAGCTAAAACTGAAGAAAAATTTAGTACATAAAAGGAAAAAAAAAAAAAAAAAAAACTCCTTATTTTTTTTACATACCAACATCAAACTCTGAATACTCTTCTGTCACCGTGATTCCACACACTTCAGCAATATTCTTTTCAGTTCCCTACAGAACTTAACTAGCTCACTCAACCCAGAAAGTGAAAATTAAAAAAAAAAATACAAAAAAAGAAAAGCGGAAATAGTGAAAAACTTGTTTGCTCCTGAATTTCAAAAACAACTAACAAACTTCGGAAGTTGAAAAAAACCTGTTGGCTGGTTGATTTTTCCAAAGCTACTTGAATTGAAAGTTGTAATTTTTTAAATGAGAAAAATGTCAAAGCTCAAAATAAATACTACAACAACAACATTATTATTATTATTAATCACGGAGAAAAAAAAAGGCAAAACAAAATATGATAAAGTAGATTTTATTTTGAGTAAATTGCTAAACCCCATAAATACAATTTAGTTAAGAACAATTTCAGGTCCGTGAGGGGCAAGTAATTTGTATTTTTCTTTTTTGGGAACAATATTTGTATTTTAAAGGAAAAGTTATTTTAATTAAATTAATTTTTTATTTTTTATTTAAATTAAAAAAAGTCTTACCTTTTTTCACCATGATTTTTATTTTTCTCTTTATAAAATATAATAATTTTAATTAAAATAATATAATTTTATGTCCTTAAATATTAATTCCTTCTTTTTATAATAAATGGCTAATATGGTAAAGTTTTTTTATTATAGGGAAAATAAAAGTGCTGTCTTTTTTCTTTTTTACTAACTAATTTGATTTTATATAGAAAAATGTTATACTTATAAATTATTTTCGTTTACAATCTCTTATAACTATTTTTTAACCATTGATTTTTGTCAATCAACGATTATATTTTTATAAATTAAATTTATTAGATAATTATTAATTTATAATAAATGATAATTATTGACTGAAAATTAACAGTTAAAATATAATTATAAGATATTATAAATAAAATAGGTTCTAAATATGTTGCAAGACCAGTGTTGGATGGCCAAACTTTCTGTAGCTGGTGACCTGCTTTATGTTTTATAGGTGAATTTATGGCACCCTTAATTATTTGTGTAATACAGATAATTATAATTAATTATATTTATATTTTCATTTAAGTCAATTTTAAATGAATTTATTTCCTCACCCAAAATAAAATGAATTTATTTCTAATTATTTATCATTAATATATTTAACTCAGAATAATTTAAAATTTAAATTAAAACTAATTATGGGATAATATGGATGGACAATCAATGATGTCAGCAATATTATCCCAAATGAAAGATTATAAAATGAAGGAATATAAGGCCTCTTAATATATCCAACTTTGTTGATTTATTTTATTTTTCCATTTTATTAAACCAGAGTTGATAACATCGTCATCCGCTACAGGGGAGGTTAGGTGGTAGTGGTTATTTATGACATAAACAAAAGCTGCATGATCTAATAAAGAAAAGGAAACAGAAAAAGATGAAATATTTATTACTTAATACTTGAAAACTGAATGGATACAGTGCCACGTGACAGACAAGTCATTGTAGCAGGTTGGGAAAGACTTGCCTTACCCGTGAAAGAAAGATAAAAATATTATTATATTTAGAAAATAGCAGCAATGAAAAAGCTTCCCTTGCCCTCAAAGTTATGCCATTACATCAACAAATTTAATGATATGTTTCAATATTATTGAGATTAGTATTTTTTTTTCTGTTGTACAAAATAATTTTTTTTAATATATATAAAAATATGAAGGGTTTATGTGGGTTTATATAAAAAGAAAAGAAGAAAAATAAAATATAAATCTCACATACTTTTATGTGTATATAGAAAATAAAATTATCTCATATAATATGAAAAATATTAATCCTATTATTATTAGAGATTAATATTTATCACCTCATATGAGATAATTTATCACTAATAAGGCTTGATTGTATAAGACCTGATTAAATTTTAATACTATTCAGCATTTGGTATGATATTGTATAAGATAATATCTATAATATTTTTAAAATCAATATATTAAAAAATTATTTTAATATATTAATATTGAAATGATATATTAGTTCTTGAGAATTGTACTTGTAAGCAATATTAATACATTAACCCCTTATCAGACTTAATCTCATCTCTTAGACCTGATTAAGTTATACATCATTTTGATGTATTAAGGGATTCTACTGTATAAGCTTATACTATACGATGGTCACATCAAATAACTGAAAATGTCATAATGTATAGTATAAACTTATACTATCAAGCCTTATACATCAAACCAAACAGACCCTTAGACACATATATAAATATATGGGATTATATGACGTCATGTAAAAAGAAAAGAGAGAAAAAAAAATATAGACCTCGTATACTTTTATATGTATAAATGATAAAGTTATTTCTTGTAATATGATACATATTAATCCCTTATTATTATTATTAAAAACCTTATAATAAAATTCTCAGTTCAAAAGTTCATAAATTAATTCAATATAAAATATCATGAAAAAACATACTTAATCCCGGAGGCGAAACAAGGATGGTGAGGCATAACATAGAAGTGGTGTGACCAAACAAATGGCCTCACTTCTTCCATTTACATTTTGTACAAATTCCGTGTAGTAAAAGTTATATATTTTGTTTGTTTTTATTGGGGCAAAAATACCATTTTTTTCCAGAAAAATATATTTATTTTATATTTTGAAATTATCTTGCATATGTGCGTGACCATGGCATACCATTTCACGTGACATCTTGTAAAATGTAACATGGAATAACACCATCTATTGAAGAAAAAAAAATCATTGACCAAGCCACGGGAGTAGAATATGTGGGAGGTGCTAGTTAATTAAAATTTAAGAAATAAGACATTTTATTAGCAATGATCTTTGTCAATTGTCATTAATTATCACTCTTTATCATTTATTTTGTTTAGCTTTGTTGCCACTCCTACACCTATTTAACTTTTTTTTGGTAAGCACACATATTTTACTTTTTATTAACAATAATAATAGCAAATTTTAAATACAAAAAAAGTTAGTTTTTGATTTTTATGAGTATTGATCTAAGTTAAAGACCTTTTAATAGTCTTGAGTTCGATATTGTGTTAATGTGTATGGAAAAAATAGCGTATTTCGAAAAATTAGACAGTCCCCTACTTAAGAAATTAAAAACTGTTACGAGAAAAAAAAAAACGATATATAATGAGTGCTTATACACTTGAATACTACATCTTCAACCACTTTTGATTTTTCCAGGGGATTTAGATACTTAAATCTAAACCAAACGACAACACTTCTCAACTAACAAATTACTTAATTTTCTCAAACACCACAACAAAACATAGAATCAGCAGACGACAAACTTAAAAACCCACAGGTTCCCATAAACACTTTCGTGTGTTTCTTTATATATATATATATATATATATGGGGTAGGATCATTTGACATCTCATCTGCGAGCCATTAGATAAAAAAAAATCAAAGACTCTGATTTTAAGCATGCGAGACCATTGATCTTTTTTATCTAACGGCTTTCAGATGAGATGTCAAACTTTAAATTTGACACCGGTATCAAAGGATTCTACCCTTATATATATATATATATATATATATATATATATATGGGGCAGGATATTCTTACACCGGTGTAAGAATTAGAAGTCTTACACTCAATCTTGACCATTGATCCACTTGTATCTAATGGCTTACATCACTAAAAAATTTAAGTCATTAGATATAAAAGGAATCAACGGATAAGATTAAGAGTGTAACTTACACTGGTGTAAAATGATCCTGACCCTATATATATATATATATATATATATATATATATATATATATATATATATATATATATATAGGTTCACTTTTTATACATTATATATATATATAGATAAGTTATTTACAAATTAAAACGTATCGTTTTGAGACGAAAATTAAAGTATTTTTATAATTATAATTTATTTCAGGGTTATAATAGTCTTTTTATTATAATCTTTTAATTTTTCAATCCAAAACGACGTCGTTTTGGTATTAAAGTCATATATAAAATTTCATATATATATATGGGTTCTTTTTATTATAATCTTTTAATTTTTCAATCCAAAACGACGTCGTTTTGGTATTAAAGTCATATATAAAAGTCATATATATATATGGGTTCACTTTTTCTACAGTTATTGTAGATAACTTATCTGCAGTAAGCCTAATACGACGTCGTTTTGGGATGGAAATCATGGTATTTTTGTAATTTTAATTTATTTTTGGGTTATAATAGTCTTTATAATTATAATTATTTAATTTTTTAATCTCAAAACGATATCGTTTTGGGAGTAAATACAGATAACTTATCTGTCGTAACTGCATAAATATTATTCTATGTATATATATGGGCTTATCATTTCTCAAGCTGCCGGAGATAACTTTATCTCCGGCTACTAAATCATAACCGTACAAAGGTGGATCAATGGTGATAAAAAAAGAGAGAAAAAAAGAGAATCATAACCATTCAAAGGTGAATCAATAAATATAAGGAAATAAATAATCAAAACGACGTAGTTTTGGGGTGGCCGGCGATAAATTTATCTCAAGCAGCTTGAAAAATGTTTTTTCCTATATATATATATATATATATATATGAGTTTTATAAGAGTTATGTTGTAAGAAAAATGATTGTGTAATGTTATAGAGATTCGTTTTTCGTGCCGTAATTTCTTTTTTCTTCAAAAAATGTGAGTCCCACAAAATGTTGTGTGTGTAGAAAAGTTTGTTGTGTCATGTTAAATGAAAAAAATAAATCCCTATATATATATATATATCATCACTTAACCAAGGCATGCAATGAAAGAGAACTGATCAGCTCAAATTCAAGAAAAATCCAATGGAATTCAGAGCAAACCAAGCATAATAAAAATCAAATTTTATGGGTTTTTTTTTACCACTGTAACTTCTCTTCCCCTTAAAAACTTAACAAAACATAATTTTATTAAAGCTTTTATTGTAAAAAGAGTTTTTTTTCTAATGAATAAAAAAATTAAACGATAAAAGCTACGAGGAAGAGCTTATTTTTAAGATGTATGCCAGTTTTTTGGAGTACTCATATTTATTTTACAGTTTTATATTTGTTCTAATCTTATATTTATAAATTTTATTTTTTATCGTATTAATCCATTCTAATAATAAATTATTTTATCTTTTCTCCTTCAAAATTATCATAACAACTTTATATAATTATCGATTAACTTTTAATTTTATTTTTAAATTTAACTTAAAAATAATATTTTTTTTTTTTTTTGATAACATAAAAAAGGATATGTCAAACAGACTTTTAGCTACAACAAGCTTAATTTTCAATATAACCGGCTCACACAATATCGACATGATAGGAGAAGTTTGTATTCGAGTCAATTTATTTATTTCTTTATTTCTTTATTTTGATGAGCTAAGTTAATTTAATTTTAAATTATTGTCATGTTCATATTAGTAAAAGTTAACATAAAAGTTTTTTATCATATTGTGTGTCAACCTACAAATACGAAATTGACTTATGTTAATCGTTTTGGGAAAAGCACCATTTTAAAAATTTTGGACAAAGAATTGATTAGTTAAAGTTGATTGAATAAGCTTAGGGGTGTAAATAGGCTAGGCTAGGCTAAGCTTTGGCTTAAATAGGCTACGCCAGTGTACAAAATATTGGTTATGGTTGGCCTATTAGCCTGTGTAGGCCCCAAATTACAAGTATGACCTGACCTATATTTAAAAAATAAAAGTCTTGTCCTAGCCCTGTTAGCCTATTTAAACCTATTAAACATTCAACAATTAAAAGAATAATTAAAATAATATTATTGTATTATTCAAAATTATTAAAATAATAATTTTATTTATTATATTTTAAATAAATAATATAATATAGGTCGACCTGTGGACTTATAGGCTCGATATGTACAAAAAAATTCTATGGCATATTTTCTAAATAGATTTTTTTAAAAGCCTAGTCCTATTCTATTTTACTATTTATAATAGGCCAAATCTGGCCTAATATAGGCTGATCGTAGGCCCCTGTAGGCCAGTCTAGCCCATTTACATCCCTAGATAAGTTTTTCCAAACTAATGCAATCAAACATGTCACTTATACTTACAGGACTAATCCCGTCAATGGTACTGACGGGACTCATGCCACGTGAGCGCCAAGTAGGCAGTTCCGTTACCGCAAAACTTCGGAAGGTCATAACTTTTGATTCGGCTATCTAGAGATGTGCAAAATAACCAAAAAATTGAACCGAACTAAACCGTCCCTCAAAATAACCGATTTTAAAAACCAATTCATGAACCGAACCGGTTTTTAAAGAACCAGTTCATGAACCGAACCAGTTTTTAGAACCAGTTTAGAAAC
Source organism: Gastrolobium bilobum (assembly GCF_033153095.1). Classification (NCBI taxonomy): domain Eukaryota; kingdom Viridiplantae; phylum Streptophyta; class Magnoliopsida; order Fabales; family Fabaceae; genus Gastrolobium; species Gastrolobium bilobum. Next base: position 108,286 of record NW_026899863.1, read on the forward strand.
CGAACCATTTTGAACCTGTAAGAACCTGCACCGTTAATTTAGAAATTTAATTAATTAATTAATTATGAGATTGATGAGATAATTCCATAATTGACCCTAATAATTAAGAGAAGGCTTAATTAATTATAGTAAGTGATTAATAATGTTGAAAGTCACTTTTCTGACGAAAAGTGCGGATACCGGTTCTGCCTCACGGTATAAATGCGTACCGATGAAGTATCCCGGAAAATTATAAAAAGTGTGTATATGTTACTAGAATAATATATGAGACTAGTATAACAAGTTTGTAGTCAAAATAATGAGAATCGGTATCAGAACTGATACCGACTACGTAAAAGGGCGTACCGGAAAAGTGCTGTGAAAAATAAAATAAAAATATGAAAATATTATAAAAATGACTAGGTTTAGAATCCAAAGTTTGGAATTAAAATGCTAAGCGTAGCTATTAGTGCTAATACAGTGCGATTAAACTTAAGTGGATTATTTAAGGACTTGGCACATGATCCTAGATCATTTTGGTGCCTCCTACGTGACTCATTTCTGAATAACCTTGCTCTCCATCAGTCACCACCTTCCTCCCTCGACCTTGTGAGCCAAGAGACCACATTTCCTCTTTGTTCCTTCACTAAACTTCCTTGTGTGTGTGAGATAAAGCATTTGGGGTGGGTAGGAGACCTTGTTTCTGATTTTGATCTCTGTTTTGAGGAGTCTAGGGGCTGAGTTCTTGAACATTGTTGAGGGAGCCCTTGTCATGGCATCTTGAGCTTCAAGAAGCAATTTTTGGTAAGAAAGGACCTTGCTTGATCATTATTTTTGTGGCCCTTTGAAGTCAGACTGTGGGAGCTGCATTGTGAGCTCCAACAGCATTTTGTTTCTGTTCCAAGCCTTTAGGTAAGCTTCACCACCTTTGATCATGAGTCTTGTTGGTTAAAAATGGAGTCTTGGAATGTTTAATGAGTTGTTCAAGTAGCTAACATGATCACTGGTCTAAAGTTGCTTAAATATGCATGCTTTAACGTATTTAAGTGTTAAAAATGAAACATTGGTTGGATATATTCGCGAAAATGCTTAACTGCGAAATATCCAGATATGGATATCCGGATATTCTGAGAATTTCGAGAGTGTCATTGTTCTGTTCGGACAGAATGGTAATTTTGGGTTTGTGGACCCATGATTGGTTAAGTTGAACCTCTGTAATAATTATCTAAGTCAGAATCAAAGTGATTAAGGGCTTATGGCTTTGTAAGAAACCTAAAGACATTAAACGAAGAAGAAAACGTTGTTGTTATGTCTTGAACTATTAGATGATGAATGATGATATGATTGTTGGTCTAAAACAGATTGTGATTTTGCTGTTTGTGGACTTTGAGCTAGTGTGAACTTTGGTTTGGATTGATTACTTAAGAGGTAAGCTTTCGTGTCCTCGGTTTAGCCATTGTTGGTTCCACCATATCCCATGGGGAATGGTTTATATGCATGATGGGTTTTCATGTTTGAATATTTGAAATGTTGTTGAGCTGTTATGTGCAAGTGCCTTATGATATGCATGTGTTGTTCCACCTAGATGGTAAGCCTGAGTATGTGACGTCATACGATATGGTGATTCTGTAGGTGGGTGCAAGTGGTGTCTTGCATTGATTGTAGGTTATAGACGTATGTAATTCATGCATTTCTCTGGCCAGTAGGATATTTTGACACACATGACATGATTATCTGCTGCATTGCACTGATTTTGGAACTTATACTGTTTTACTGCTTTTAGAACTTATATTGCACATGTAAGTGAGCTTGGAGTGAAGAGATCTTTGAGGACCCCTTGCCTTACTGAGATTTCTGTTTAGAGATCTCACCCCACGTTTGGGGCATATTTTCAGGTTCAGGTAACTGGGGGTTAATACCTCGGGCGGCAGGAGGCCGGAGCTGAGTTGAGATTTACGCTTTTATGATGATATGCTTGGATGCTGACATGTTCTATATTTATTATCGTGTTATTTGATTTGAGACTTTGTTGGGCTTTGTTGCCTTATTTGGTGAGCATGAGGGTTGTCCATGCCACATTGATTTGACTATGCTAAATTAGATTTGAGTAGTATAATTGTATCAGGACACGGTCCAGACTACATGTTGTAGTTCCGTGATTTAGATACACACTTATTTATATTACGAGGTTATTCAGTGTAGATAGCTGTCTATTTGCAATTTACACACAGGAAATGTTTTGAAAATGATTTAAGTATTCAACTTGGCTAATAATAATGACGTCATAATTGAAAGTAAAAAGTTAGTTCTGCATTTTAATTAAGCGCTGCTTAATACGATGATATGATAACAAACCGGGTATACACGGGGTGTTACAGAACCGAACCGAACCGTTTCCGAACAGAACTGAACCGTTTTCAAACCGAACCAAATTGATTTTTATAACTTTATTTTCCAAATTTTAATTTTTTTTCTTTTCAAGAGAAGGTCGACCCGAACTGAACCACTTCCGAACCGAACCAGTTTTGAACCGAACCGAACCACTTCCGAACCGAACCAGTTTTGAACCAATTCGGTTCGGTTTTTCAAAAAATCCGATTTGGTTAGACCCATGCACATCCCTACGGTTATCCAAATCAGATGATGTTTTTTAATTTCACATAACTTTTCGAGATCTACGCAATGACATCTCATTTGACATATTTTATCTCCCACAAACATAGTTTGAGTTTGCAACAATAATTCCACAATTACAAGATCATTTAAATCCAGAAGATCTTGATTTCTTTCTGAACCAACACTACGAGCCGCCGCATGTGCCATCTTCTGGATTTAAACGCTCTTATGATTGTGGTACAATTGTTACAAATTTAAACTATGTTTGTGGGAGATAAAATATGTCAAATGAGGTGTCATTGTGTAGATCTCGAAAAGTTATGTGAAATTAAAAAAAAATGATCTGATTTAGATATCCGAGTCAAAAATTACAGTCTTCCAAAATTTTGTGATAACGGGACTGCCTTCATGGTGCTGATGTGACACGAGTCCCATCAGTATCATGGACGAGACAAGTCCCGTCAGTATAAATGACATATATTAATTTGAAAAAATTTATCCAATTAATTTTAACTGGACAATTTTTTTGCATAAAAATTTTAAAATGATGCTTTAATCTAATCTTGTTATACATTATTCGTATCCTGTTATATGTTATTCGTATTCTATCAACCTATATAATAAGTGATACATTTTAAGCCTGACAGATTATTCATATAATGTGATTACACCAAATATGGAGCTTATGTTTATGTCATCTTGCTAAACACAACCTGCATATTGTATAATATAAAATTGGCAACTTGACAACCAGTATAATAAGCGAGTCACTTGGCTCTATAGATTATTCATGTGCTGTCCAAGGTCATATGTTCTTCTGCCACTTGTAAGACACCCATGAGACCTACTGGGATTTGGATTCAGCCACAAGCAGTTCCATTTGTCCTAGGTTGCTTTGGCTTTTAGTCACCCACCCTTAGGGTGTTTGATTCAAGTTTTTGGAGAGGATTATCGGTAATTTTTCTTTGGTAAATGTAATTACCACGTTTGGTAGAAGGAATAGATTACGATTCCCGAATATCCAAGGATTACCGGTAATTTGATTTATAAAGAAAAGTCACTATTCAGATTACCAAAAATAATATGGTAATTCGGAATACCAATCAGAATACCAAGTGAAAGGAAAGCACAACAATAAATTTTGAGACAAAAATACCCCAATACACATAAAAATCTAGACCCAATCTATCAATTACAAAAGTAAAAATAGTTTGGGGTTATTTTTGTAAAATAACCTCATATTCCAAGTCATATTTCGTTCTAAACCAAATATGAAATCAGTAATTTTTACCCAATATTCCCGGTAATATTTTGGCGAACCAAACACATCTTTCGTAAGATTCTAAGTAAACTCAATTTCTACTGAATTCCCATTAATCATGATTCCCGATCACCAAAAAATTTCTCCTGTACCAAATACACCCTTAGAGGTTAGACTTGGTCTCTTTATCTCTTCTCTCAGGTGGTTGCAGTGCACATGCTCTGTTAGTCAGATCAGAACACAGCATGATTAGAGTGGACCCACAGACAATTTCAAATTCAGACATAACTTAAGAAGGGTTATTGTATAATTTGATGTTAACATTTAAATATTTCAAAATAATTTTTAAATGGTAAGATAACTGAAGGGTGAAACTTATATTTTTCAAAAAAATTGTATACTATAAATTAAAATATAAAATATAATTATACTTCTTTTAAAAAAATTCTTTCAACGGTTTTATTATTATAATGTTACATGATATAAGAACATTTTTCTACCCTCACAATAAAGAAGAGAGAAGGTGAAATGATGAAAGAGAAAAAAAAATATGTGAACCCCACCTCTTAATTGTGTGTGTAAGAAAATGTTCTTATATCATGTAACATGATAGTAATAAAACTCTTTTTCAAATTGTGTATATATAATAATAATTACATTTTTATATAATAATATGTACAATCAGCCGACAAGCCTGAAGATGAGAAACGACTTTATACGACAGAAAATCCAAACCTATGATCATGTCAATAAAGCGATAAGATTGGGTCACCCGAGTCACTTATCCATCCATATTAAAATATTTTTTTGAGTTTCTTTATATTATTTCCCATTGAAGATTAATTTTTTTATGATATAGAAATCATCGAACTGAATTTTATCTCAACTAATAAAACTTTTTTCATATTTTAAACATGTGGACCCACCTCTTAATTGTGTGTGTAAGAAAATGTTCTTATATCATGTAACACGAAGCAAGGGATTGTTTGGTGCAGGGATCAAACCCTGCCTCAAGCAGTTTCTTGAAAAATCTTTGGGGGCCAGAGGATAAGCCAAAAATCTTCGGTTGAAGGATTAGTCTCGTCCTTTCTCCGGTTGCGAAGCTTAGTGCACCCACTGTTACAATGAGGGGCTAGCCCAAACGGGCCGTACCTCGAGGGCATGGTGCCCGGAGAAGATTGAATGGGGATACCTCCTGGCAATGTACCAAAAAAAAAAAATGAAGAATGAATATAATAAGGACTATATTTATCACATTTTACATAAAAAATAAAATTTTTATACACGCGGTGGTTCTCATCTCTTTTTTTCTTTCTCTTTTTATTTGTGAATCTTACTTATAATTTTGTTTCTACAACATAAAATAATTATTTTTCTAAAAGTTCATAACAAGAACAGCTATTTAGATTTTTAAGAAAGTTTTTTTTATCACTTCCTTATTTTAAAAGTATTTTCTATAAAAATTACAGCTATTTAGATTTTTTTAAAAATATTTGATTTTTGAAAAAAATATTTGACTTTTGACTTCTGCTTTTTTTAAAAGTTAAAATTTTTAGCTTATGAAAAAAATAGATTTTTGGCTTTTTTTATGACTTCTGCTTTTTTTTAAAGCTGACATCTAAACAGATTTTTTTTGAGACGTGTTTTTTTTTTCTTAAAAAATACAATTTTTAAAGAAAAAAAAAGCCGAACCAAACAGACTCTGAGTTCATTTCAGTGAAGCAAAATAAATCATATAAGAATCGCTTAATCCATAATCCATGTGGCCCAAAGAAAAGAACCCTCTTTCACATGGTATTTTGGATTAAATCAAAGTCTTAATATGCTTTAACGTTAGACAATTTCCAACCAAAATACGGGAGTAGATCCTGTAACATTAGAATTTCACTTCATGTAAACAATTTTAAAGAGAGAGATGCAAAATTTTTATATCACTTGATCATGTGAAATTTTAATACGAAGAGAATCTATTTTCCAAAATACACTTGCCCAATAAAGTCCCAAAATACGCAGAGAATATGTCAGCAAGCCAGCAGCTATCTTGTGTTGATTGAACTTCCTCTCCAAAGTGTGAATCATTGAGCATAGTTTTTAGGTAGGATAAAACCAGCTCTCATCTCCTCAAATGAATACTCAAATAGTTGAGCACTCTTTGTAGCAACTGTAGAACCAGGATATACACTAAGCGTGTCTGGACCGTCTGGTGTAGTGGCAGTCAACATAAAGACTGAAGTTAGAGGAGTTGTAGGCACTGGGAGTCCCATATTCTTGGGGGTCCTGTTTTCTTCATCGCCAGCAATAAATGGCTTAGAAGGTGGAGTTCCTGTTAGCGTTTGAACTTGTTGCTGTATTGATTGTGTTGGTACATTCTGTATTTTACTATGGTCTTCTTGAAAAGTTGTTATGTTGGCTTTAGACATGACTGTGGAAGAAACAGGAGAGAGGGGCTTCTCAGTCACTGGTGACTGATTTTCAAATTCCTTTTCTGCACTGTACGCAGTATTCTTTACTGAGTGACCAATAACTTTAGAGGTATCCTTTCCTGCACAGGTTTCCATTGATAATAAGCATTTAAACTTTCAAAAAGTATCCATTGACAGGCACTGTACAAGAAAAATTTAAATACCTGAGGATTGAGTTGAAGGGCAAGCATTCTTGTTGCGAAGGATAGAGCCTTTCTGATTGGTTAAGTTACCCTTTTTATTAGATTGCTCAATAAGAGCAGCTTGTCTTGGACCCTGAAGCATTGCTCCACCAACGGAAAATTTTCTGATACTTGGAACTCCTATCGAACATCTGGACGCCTTTTTTCCACTTATAGACGGGCTGGGTTTTGAGCCGAAAAGTACTTCATGCTCTGCCATCAGTTGTCCCTGAAGTTTCTTTTGATCCTAAAATAGATATGAAACAAAAACAATTCAATTATAGATAATGAGTACAAACAAGTAAAATGTCTCGAAGAAAAATCTGCACCAACTATTACATATTTAGATACAATAATGTACTACTTCATACCCTGTGTCTTTGCCTTTCATTCTCTTTCTCCTGCCTTAAGGTGCTGTAATCTTCAAGCATGGAAAGTAGCCGGCTCTTAACACATCCATGAAAATAAACATACGTGAAAAGATATGAGATGTATCCAGTAAAAGATAAGGAATTCATATGCCAAATGCTATACTTTGAAAATTATATTCCCAGAGAAGTCTACCTCAGAAATATTACATAACATGTAGCAGGCTAATTCATAAAAGTTGGATAAATGGTTGTCCTAAAAATACTTACTCCTTCATACAAAAACTCGAGTCCTCTTTCATTTTCCCATGCTGTAACTTTAGAAATCATTTCCTCTACCATCCCTGTTTCAATAACATACAAAAAGAAAGGGGGGAATGAGGACGAAGCCCATAATTCAGACACTATAAATTAAACTACTTTTGTTGCATCGTCCTCCTTTGTTAAAGCAATACTCTAAGAATAAGTGAATAACAAAGTTAAAAATATACAAACAACCGCATACAATTAATAAGCTGACTTCAACATGTAACATGTCAACATTTAGTCCAAATCTAGCATATTGGAAAACTAGAACCTAATTGCAGAAGCTACTGCAAAATGATAGCAACGTATTTGAAGAAATAATTATGATGTGCAGAGGGGCACTCACCAGGAATTTTGCTTAATAAAGCGCGGGCCTTCTCAGCACGTTTCAAGACAAGATGCGCACCTCTTCCAGCATTATAACGATTATCATCCTAAAAACCCACAGTAAATAAAATAAAAAGCAAAACAAAAACAAAAGGAGGAGGTATCCATTATTGTCAATAACAACAGTGCCCCACCCTGTTGTACTCCTCCAGCCAGCTTTCTTCTTGACTAGCAGCCAGCCATTTGTCAACCTTTTCAAGGATTTCTTTCCTGCTAAGAGCTTCTTCTTTTGTCTTTGTAATTTGGTGCTCAATTTGTTCTAACAGGTTTTCATGGCTTACAGACTCTGCAGAATGATTTTCAAAATGCATGAGAGGAAAAATAATGAGATTCATGGCACATATTGATAAACAATAACAAACTAGTAAAGAATTAAGAAACAAAAAAATTTACAGTAGTCCTGGGAAAAGCAGATGATAAAAAGGAAGAAATTTAAATTAATCGCCATATCTTTGTTCTTCTGTTCATGATTACTCATCCCCAGGTGAATCTTGTAAGCAGTCTATGTCTTGGTTACTTGACATATATCCGTAAAGGCTTTAAAGTAAAATTGTACGAACTGAGGAATCCTTATGCAATAAATGAAGAATGATATAAATACCAGCAATCTTTAAATTAAAAACCTATCCAAAATCTTACCAGATTCTAAAAACTCATTTGGATGTTCACTTGAAAAAACTATTTGTGTTGTTAGACGTGTACTTCTGCATATTTCGTCTAACTCCAACTTCTTTCTCAGTAAAAGTTCTTTCATTTTGGCTGATTTAAGTTGTTGAAGCCTTCTAACTTCTCGCTCAACCTTCAAAGAGAAAAACCCATTCAGTTAGTAACACAATAAATAGTGAAAACTACAATAAACGGTAAAAACTACAATAAAATTGGAGCCAATTTATTTTAGGTGATAAGGAAGAACCGAACCAAGAATTTTTTTTCTTTTTTTAGTACATCGAACCAAGAATTTTAGTCAAAGATTAAAACTCACGTAGATGACAAAGTCAATTGAGAGCATGTTAGGCGCAGTAAATTCAGATTCCAAAGCAGCAATATTACTGGTTATGTTGTGAAATTCCTGCTGTTCCTCAAGTGGTGTATCCATCAAATTCCACATCTCTAATAGTTCAGTTGCAAGACTTTGAAGCTGATACAGCATGAAAAGTGAGAAAGGCTACCGGAAATAAAACTAGTTTTTGGCAGGATGAAGGATAAGAGCAAGAATACTGACCTTTTGCATTCTCTGTATTTTAACCTCTCTCAACCTTTGTACTTCAGAACTCAAATTCTTTACTGTGTGGTCACTTACATCTCTTGTTTCAGTGGCATTAACCATTTTGGGGCAAATCTCACAAATTTTGTCTTTGACATCCAAACCAAGGACCAAGCACAATGAATTAAGAGTGTTCAGGAGGTCAGCTACCTGTTTCAGTCGACTGGCCTGCGGCAATTTAAATAAAAAAACGCTGAGAAATTAACATTTGAAAGTTATTCTTTCTTAGGGCAAGAATATGTTTGGAAGAAAAAAAATGATCATTCTTTCATCTAAATCTACTCAAAGCATGAACTGCATTGCATCATTACTGAGCACAGGGACAATATCCAATTTCTGTCTATCAAAAGTTCAGACACCCAACAAATAATATAGGATTAAGGTCAAATCACCTTTTCATTTTGAAATTGAAGTAACTGCTTCTGTAATTCTTCTAATCTTTTCAAAGACAAGTTGTTCTCATCAAAATATGCACTAACCCCCACAGAGCCATAGAGCTCACATGAAATATTTTGCAACTGATGTAAGACTTCTAAGAACTGTTTCTTCCTTTCAGTTTTCAGCTTGTGCATCTCATCAAGTTGTGATACAACGGTTTCACGTCCTTTCTTCAAGCTGCCACAAGACTTTGGCTCAATCTGAGGACACACCAATAGAAGTTTGTCAATTGTTAAATTTCCCTGTGACCTATAAAACGGCTAAATCATAAACTCAATTCTGGAGTGCCAACGAGACTTACATGTAGTGGTTGTTCACCCATTGCCGCACAGATGCTAGCAATTTCTGCTTCATAATCATCAATTTCTTGCTGAATTTGTTCTTTATACTGTTTGGCTTCATCCACTTGTTTTCTATAAAACTCCAGACACTTCCGTTCTATTTCGAGCAACATTGCATCCTTCTGTGAATCAGACTCTCCAATTTCATCCCATATTATCTGACATTCAACACATAAGGATCAAACATACCGAAAATAAACAATGTTAGTGTTAAAAGGAAGAGAACATAAGCAAAAAGAGAATCTTCACAACTTAGATATGGTTGAGAACCTGAAGCTCTTGTAGTAACAAATCACATGCTGTTTCTTGATGAGGAAGCTTATTGCTACTGTTGCTAAACATAGCAAACAAGTATGCTGAAAATTTATAAATAATAATAATAATAATAAAAAAGCATGATTAGGAAATGTGAAACATAAACATAATCAAACATTAACAGCTTCCATTAAATCTAAGCTTAGAATTCTGGGGAAGGCAACAAAAATAAAACATGAGATAACTCTCTACTCAACCATGCTTGAAAATATTCAAATTTTTCAATGAATTTGAAAATGCTCAAAATCCTATTGTTCCTCTGGCTTTTCAACTTCACCAACTATTGATTACCGATTGGTTGCTGAATTCAGAATGTTCAAAACAAATAATTTTGTGTTTTTCTTTCCTCTCTTTTTTCCTTCGTTTTCTCAGAAACCAAACGGGGCTGAATTGAAAAAATGCCAAAGAAAACAGACCTGATCACGAGAAATTCAGGCTCAACACAAAGAAGGCAAATTGGGGATTTTTTTTTTTTCTTTAGGGTTTTTGAAATTGAAATGCGATTTGAAGAATGAAGAAGAGAGGGGTTTTTGAGAGTAGCAACGAGCAAAGTGTGAGAATCGAAATCGGTTTTGGGAGGGAAACGTAACGGGAGGAGCCGTTTTCTTGGGGTTCACAATCGAATCAGATAGTGACACGTCATCAAGGATTGAGTATTGATGACGTGGCGAATTTTGGAGGATGTAATCTATGGACTGCAATAGTCTGCGATTTATTTGATTGGATCCATGGGGTGGTCAAACATTTGAATTTCAAAAAAAAGAGAAAATATATTGGTTTTTTTTATTATAACGCTGAACTTTTATTTATGTTTTCATTAATCATGGTTGAATGTTTTTAATTAATGTCGCTTAATGATGAAATTTGGAGAAATGACCAGTTACATTTTTAAAATTTTCAAATAAAACAATTAATAACTTTACCGTGCAATGGAGGCAATCTTGTTTGAAAACATAATTATATATTTGAATTTTTAAATTTGTAAATTTAAAGGTTTACGGTTTATTTTTTAGATTTATATAGAATTAAGGTTGGAACTGCGGTTATGATTTTAATCAAGTATTCTTTTATTTGGTACATGAATCTCAAAATTGAACTTAGGATCAAGAGTTTTAATCAGTATTCTTTTATGGGTTCATTTTTTCTGCAGTTAGATAAGTTATCTGTAGTATGTCTAATACGATGTCATTTTGAGATAGAAATCATGATATTTTTATAATTTTAATTTATTTTAGGATTATTATAGTCTTTATATTTATAATATTTTAATCTTTCAATCTCAAAACGATATTATTTTAGAAGTAAATGCAGCAGAAATATTTTTCTGTTCTTTTATTTTATTTGGTACATGAATCTCAGAATCTCAAGTATGTCTTGTGCCCAAATTTTGAAATGTCAAAATCGGAAGTGCCAATAATAAATCAGAAGCAGGGAAAGAAATTAAGAGGATGGAGTTCGAAGAAATCACGGTGCGAATGTGGAAAGATTGCCAGGGAGCAACGCATGAATGGAGGTTGCATCATAAAGAAAATTGTGTTCAAGTGTGAGTATACAAACTTTATTAAAATAATATTTGCAACATCTCAATTCCAAGCTCCCCTCTTATAATATAGTTTGATCATAATGTTAGATTCCGAAGCCCATAAATAAATCATGGTGCATCAAGACTAATACCTATTACTGTTAGCTTATGGTGTTCTAAAAAAATTCATATCTTAAAACCAATTTCAAAACATAACCATAACATATAAATTTCAGAAGACAAAACAATAATCAACGTATCACAATTTTATAAATCATTTCTTCAATGTTGCAATGCTTCTCGAATAATCAGCCATAAAGTTACAATAATTCTCAACATCTGTAATATCATTCCATAGGATTTCTCAATGTTACCAAATTCATGTCAAATATTACAAAAGCAATTTGAATCAAATAATAATAATGTAAAGAACTTTAAATACTTAATTTCTAAGATGTATTCTGATAGGGAAAACCTATCTCTTGCACAGTTAAAGAAGAAAGGAAGAAGAAAGAGAATTCGAGAATCAGGGATGAGAAAAAGAGAGTTTATTCAAGACAATATGATTCAATACCTATCTGGGTTACACCAATCTAATTTATACATCTCCTATTTCTGATAGTCTGTTACGACTACACGTGTACTCCCCTAACTACCTTTCCTAGCAATTACTAGCTTACCCCCACCGAATACACTTAGTCACATGTGAACCTTTTGGGCCTTCTTATTTCTCTTCTTGCTCTGCCTTCAGCAAGACTAGTAGTAGCTGCATTCATTTCCTTCTCATTTGTCTGTTGTCCTTCAATTCCACTCTCAGCTGCTTGTTCTTCCTCTAGTCTTCGTGTTTCATTCATATTAATACCCACCCCATTAAAACTAACCTTGTCCTCAAGGTTAAAATGTGGATACTGTCTGCGAAAGTCGTTGAAGTCCTCCCAAGTTTCTACTTCCTGAGGTACTCCATGCCAACGTACCTTAAGCTCCACTTGTTGTTGGTCACCCACTGCAATCCTTCTACTGTCAACAATTGCTTGTGGTTCTAATACAGGTAGACCATTAGTGAAAACTTCTGGCAACGGAAAAGAGGTGATAGTGTTGTCTCCTTTGTATGGTTTGAGAAGGGAAACATGAAATGTATGGTGTATCTTCGCATGTAGTGGTAAGTCCAATTTATAGGCAACCTGACCAATTCGTTTAAGTATTGCAAATGGACCAAAATACCTTTTGCACAATTTGTTGTTCACCCTTTCTGCTAGTGAGGATTGTCGGTAGGGTTGTAGGTGGACCCAAACTAAGTCTCCAACATTGAAGTGAGCCTCTCTTCTCTTGCGATCAACACTTGCTTTCATAGACTTCTGAGCCTTAAGTAAATTCTCTTGCAACTGTTGTAAAATAGCCTATCTATCCAGTAGAGTAGTGTCAACTTCTGCTAAGCTGGTAGAAGAAGAAACATAGTTGAGAATAGGGGTGGATCTCGACCAAAAACAGCCTTGAAGGGTGTCATTCCAGCTGAAGAATGGTATGATGTATTATAGCAATACTCAGCCCAATGTAATATCTTTGACCACCTCTTAGGAAAATCTGCAACAAAGCAACGTAAATACTGTTCTAAGACTCGATTAACAACTTCGGATTGGCCATTCGATTGAGGATGGTAGGCTGTAGTTCTCCTCAATTGTGTGCCACTTTGCTCAAATAATTCGACCCAAAATCGGCTAAGAAAGATAGAATCTCTGTCAGTGATAATTGATTTGGGAAGGCCATGGAGTTTACATACCATAATGGCAAAAAGATTGGCCACTGTAGTTGCTGTGTATTTCTGTGGTAAAGGACCAAAGTGTGCTTGCTTGGATAAACGGTCAAAACCCACAAGAATAGTGGTAAAACCATGTGAAACTGGTAAGCTCACTATAAAGTCCATTGATAAATCCTCCCAAATGTTGATAGGAATGGGAATTGGTTAGAGCAAACCCGCAGGTGCTTGGGTCTGGTATTTAACTTGTTGACAGACTAAGCAAGAGTGAACAAAATTCTTGACAGCAGCGTGCCAATTGGGCCAAAAGAAACTGGCAGATACTCTGGCCAATGTTTTCTGAATCCATGTGTGACCGCTCATGAAAGTGGAGTGACTCTCTTGTAACACTAGATGAACTAAAGGAGAAGAAGGATCTAATAAGAGCTTCCCTTTATAAAACAGCAAACCATCATGTACCTTATAGTGCAAAGCAGTAGTAGGATCAGCAGTAATGTGTTGATATAGCTGTTGAAAGAAGGGTGAAGACAGATTCTCTTGTCTTAAGGTCTCCAACAATTCAACCTGAACAGTGGCAGCTGCCATTAAAGACATGAGAGCAGGGCATCAAGATAAAGCATCTGCAGCTTGATTCTCCTTACCAGGCTTATATACAATGGAATACTCAAACCCCAAGAGCTTGGTCAAGTAATACTGTTGTTCAGGTGTCTGTATCACTTGATCTAAAAGACTCCTCAAGCTTTTCTGATCAGTTCTTATGAGAAATCTCCTGCCTAACAAGTATTGCCTCCATTTCTTTACAGCCTCTATAATGGCATAGAGCTCCCTAACGTATGTAGAGGCCTTCTGTATCCTCAAAGCTAATTTCTTACTGAAATAGGAGATATGATGTTCTTGTTGAAGCAAGACTGCACCCACTGCTAAGTCAGAAGCATCTGTTTCAACAGTAAAGTCTTGAGTGAAATCAGGAAAAACTAAGACAGGTGCTGTTGTCATGGCCACTTTAAGATTGTCAAAAGCTTGTTGAGCTGCAATACTCCAAAGGAAGGAATCCCTTTTTAACAGTTCGGTGAGGGATGTGGCAATAGCTGCATAATTACGAATGAATCTTCTATACTAGCCCATTAATCCTAAAAAAACCTCTAAGTTCCTTAAGGTTATTTGGAATAGGCCAATCTAGCATAACCTGGATTTTGGTATGATCCATCCTTATGCCATCTGCAGATACCACATGACCTAGATAATCCACCTCCTTTTGTGCAAAGGAACACTTACTCCTTTTGATAAAGAACTGATGTTGTTGTAGAGTAGAAAGGACAATTCGGAGCTGTTGCAAGTGAAGCTCTATTGTGGGACTGTATATTAAAATATCATCAAAGAAAACAACCACAAATTTTCGAAGATAAGGTTGCAAAATAAGATTCATAGTTGCTTGAAATGTAGATGGAGCATTGGTTAAGCCAAAAGGCATTACCAAAAACTCATAGTGACCTTGATGCGTACGGAAAGCTGTCTTGTGCACATCATGAGGATGAACCCGAAGTTGGTGATAACCAGCCCGCAAATCCAACTTGGAGAAGTACTGTGAGCCACCTAACTCATCCATCAACTCATCCGTGGTTGGAATTGGAAAGCGGTCTTTGATGGTGATGTTATTTAAAGCTCTGTAGTCAATGCAAAAGCGCCAAGTCCCATCTTTTTTTTAACTAGAAGTACAGGAGAAGAGAAAGGACTGGTACTGAGCCTTATGAAACCAGAATCAAGCATGTGTTGTACCTATTTTTCAATCTCAACCTTTTGATAGTGTGGGTATTTATAGGGCCTCACATTAATTGGAGAAGCATGTGGTTGTAGGTGAATCTCATGATCTAACAGCCTGTGAGGTTGGAGTGTTGTAGGCTCCTTGAATAACCCCTCAAATTCAGAAAGTAAGAGTGTAACTTTAGGACAGTGTGCAGGTGGTGGATCTATTGTAACCGAATCCAACAGTGTGAGTTGAAACATAGAGGCAACCTGATCATGATGTTGTAATCTTCGAAACTGATTCAAAGATATAGGACCTGCATGCTTATCTCCTTGTAACTTGATTGACTGTCCTGCCCAAACAAACTCCATAGTAAGTTTGCTATAATTGAGCACCACTGGACCCAGAATTTGGAGCCATTGGACACCCAAGACCATGTCAACACCTTGAATTGGGAGAACATAGAAGTCCACTAGGAAAATGTGCTGTTGTATTTGAACAGGTACAGCTTGACAAAATCCTTCACATTTGAGAGTCTGACCATTCCCAACCATGACATCAAAATGCTGATCAAAAGACATAGGTAAGTTGAGAGCTGCTACCACTTTTGGTTGTAAGAAATTGTGTGTGCTGCCACCATCCACCAACAAACTCATTTCGGATTTGCCAATATTGCTATTGAATCTAAGTGTTTGAGGGACCATAATGCCTGACAGGGCATGAAGGCTAATTTGTCGTGTCGCTGATTCAGGGCAATAAGGAGGAGTGCTCATCATGGAATTGTTGTCTTCTGGTATGATATCATCAGAAGAGTAGGAGAATTCTTCATCCGGTACAATCAAAATGTGGACAGAGGCTTTACACTTATGACTAAAGAAGTATTTATCACCACAAGTAAAACAAAGATTTTTGTCTCTTCGTTCTGGGGTGGGTGACCTCTTTCCAGGGACAACTTTGCTTCTTGGGCATTTTTTAGCCAAAGAGATTGCACGAGTCATTGAAGAAGGTTGAAATTGTAGCAACTTCTTGTTGAATAATAGGTTTCTATCCTATACAAAACAACTGAGTAAAAAGGATTCAGATAAGCCATGGACCTTATTGGAGAGTGCCTCAAAAGCTACCTGATATTACAAAACTGAGACATTCTGCATGAGCTTGGATAATTGTCCTTGGTAATCCTCTAATTCGGA